>NC_056452.1:26313744-26338744 GCF_018296145.1 Oncorhynchus tshawytscha | reverse complement strand
CAAGTAATCTAACAATTCCCCAACAACTATCTAATACACACAAATCTAAAGGGATGGAATAAGAATATGTACATATAAATATATGGATGAGCGATGGCTGAGAGGTAAAGGCAAGTTGTAAACGATGGTATAAGATACAGTATATACAAATGAGATGAGTAATTGTCACGACTTCCGCCGAAGTCGGCCCTTCTTGTTCGGGTGGTGTTCGGCGGTTCAATTCCCATATCATGTTCCTTATTTAACCCTCTGACCCTGAGTGTCCAGCTGTGTGTCTGTACATTCCGTTTGATGTCCGCGATTGTTTGATCTGTTGGGCTCACACGTCACCCTCCTCTGGTCATCCTGGCATCGGTCGGACGGTGCGCTGCCTTGCTGGGAAGTACTGGTGGCCCACTTTAGCTAAAGGCGTGAGGGTTTATGTTTTCTCCTGTTCGGTATGCACACAGTGCAAGGCACCTAGACACCTGCCCAGAGGAAAATTACAACTCCTTCCCGTTCCACAACGACCGTGGTCACACCTATATGTGGATTTCGTGACGGATCTTCCCCCGTCGCGGGGTAACACCACGATCCTGGTCGTTGTGGATCGGTTTTCTAAGTCCTGCCGTCTCCTTCCTTTGCCCGGTCTTCCTACGGCTCTACAAACTGCGGAGGCCCGTTCACCCACGTATTTCGGCACTACGGGGTGCCTGAGGATATAGTTTCTGATCGGGCCCTTCTCCTTGTTCGGGTGGTGTTCGGGCGGTCGGACGTCACCGGCTTTCTAGTCACCACCGATCCATGTTTCAGTTTCGTTTTGTTTTGTCTGTATTACACAAACCTGGTTTCAATTCACATATCATGTTCCTTATTTAACCCTCTGGCATACATTTCTGTCCTGTCTGTGAGTGTTGGTGTCTTCAGTGGTTGTTGATTGTGCTAGTGTGAATGTTCCTATTTAGAATTTTTGCT
The DNA here is from genome assembly GCF_018296145.1 of Oncorhynchus tshawytscha. Classification (NCBI taxonomy): domain Eukaryota; kingdom Metazoa; phylum Chordata; class Actinopteri; order Salmoniformes; family Salmonidae; genus Oncorhynchus; species Oncorhynchus tshawytscha. The sequence goes on along the minus strand of NC_056452.1, from coordinate 26,337,790 downwards.
TGATTTCTTGAGTAAACTCCGTTGTGTTGCTCAAAACCTGTGTCCTGCGCCTGACTCCGAATCTGAATCTGAATCTCTGAATCTCTGCACCCAATCACTGACAGTAATGTACGATATGTAAACATTATTAAAGTGGCATTGTTTAAAATGACTAGTGATCCATTTATTAAAGTGGCCAGTGATTTGAGTCTCTGTGTAATGAGCAGCCTCTGCGAGTTAGTGATTGCTGTTTAGCAGTCTGATGGCCTTGAGATAGAAGCTGTTTTTCAGTCTCTCGGTCCCAGCTTTGATGCACCTGTACTGAGCTCGCCTTCTGGATGATAGCGGGGTGAACAGGCAGTGGCTCGGGTGGTTGTTGTCCTTGATGATCTTTTTGGCCTTTCTGTGACATCAGGTGCTGTAGGTGTCCTGGAGGGCAGGTAGTTTGCCCCCCGGTGATGCGTTGTGCAGACCGCACCTCCCTCTGGAGAGCCTTGCGGTTGAGGGCGGTGCAGTTGCCGTACCAGGCCGTGATGTAGCCTGACAGGATGCTCTCAATTATGCATCTGTAAAAGTTTGTAAAAGTTTGTCAAGGTTTTAGATGACAAGCCACACTGTCGGTGTTGGTGGACCATTTCAGTTTGTCTGTGATGTGTACGCTGAGGAACTTAAACATTTCCACCTTCTCCACTACTGCCCTGTAGATGTGGATAGGGGGTTGCTCCCTCTGCTGTTTCCTGAAGTCCACGATCATCTCCTTTTTTTTACATTGAGTGAGAGGTTGTTTTCCTGACACCACACTCCGGCTGTCTCGTCGTTGTTGGTAATCAAGCCCACTACTGTTGTGTCATCTGCAAACTTGATGATTGAGTTGGAGGCGTGCATGGCCACGCAGTCATGGGTGAACAAGGAGTACAGGAGGGGACTGAGCATGCACCCTTGTGGGGCCCCAGGGTTAAGAGTCAACGAAGTGTAAATTGTTTCCTACCTTCTACACCTCGGGGCGGCCCTTCAGAAAGTCCAGGCGGGGTTGAGACCCAGGGCCTCCAGCTTGATGATGAGCTTGGAGGGCACTATGGTGTTGAATGCTGAGCTGTAGTTGATGAACAGCATTCTTACATGGTTATTCCTCTTGTCCAGATGGGGTAGGGCAGTGTGCAGTGTGATGGCGACTGCATCGACTGTGGACCGGTTCGGGCAGTATGCAAACTGAAGTAGGTCTAGGGTGAGGTGGAGGTGATATGATCCTTGACTAGTCTTTCAAAGCACTTCTTTGGCTGTTATAAGGTGTTATGAAGGCTTATAGCTGCTGAGTCTTCTCCTCCAGGCCCTTCTGTCTGTCTGCTAGAGCCTTACGAGCCTACAGATGCATTCCGATGTTATACAGGCTGGCATAAGGTTGTTATAAGCTGTTATGAATGCTTATAGGAAAGTAAATGGGGACATACTTCAGGGTATTGCAGTAGGCTATTACTTTCTATAAGCCACTTGTGTGAAATGTGTGATGAATGTCTAGATGACTAACCATAACCCTAGATGACTGATGGTGAGAAGATGACAGTAGAAGCTGAAGCGATCAGTCCAATCGTTATTTATAGAACAAGGAAGTGGTAGTGTGTGTGTGTGGGTGTGTGTTGACAGGAAACGGTCCTAGACTTAGGGGGAGTTGTGGAATTTTAATCATGTCTGAGAAGATTCCTGAAATTCTACAGCTGCCAAGTGCAAGGACAGTTAATATTACGTTGAGTTCTGTATGCTTTATGAGTGTGTTTGTGCCTCTGTGTGCATGTCTCTGTGTTTGTGTGTGTGTGTGTGTGTGTGTGTGTGTGTGGGCCTGTGTGTGTTTGTTGCGTCTCACTGCATCAGGATGCGTACCTTCTCCACGGCTGAGTGTCGTCCAACCAGCTGTTTCCGTAGTTCTGCGATGTGATGATTGAACCTCTTCATGTCCTTCTTAAAGTTCTCTCTGAACGTCAACAGAGGCTTCTCCACCTCGCTCTGGAGCTGAAAGAGTTAAATAACAGAAGTTTAAAGGCAGACCTGTTTAGAAGGCCTATGCGTGAAGTTCTTTCCTGGTCAAGTCACATGGTTAGCAAAAACAGCTGGCCTTTCCTATAAATAGATCATAAATAATGATATATTGTGATGACAGTTTTATTTTTGTCTTGTTTTTTATGCCTGTATCTCATATCCTCACACAGCAAATGGGTCAGTGTTCCCTACAATGTAAAACCCAATGTGTTGTCATTACTCAAAACTGTCATTACTACTGCACTTAAGATACACTCAGTGGCCAGTTTATTAGGTACACCCATCTAGTACTGGGTCGGACCCTCCTTTACCTCCAGAATAGCCTGAATTCCTCGGGGCATTGAAACATTGCTCAATTGGTGTCAAGGGACCTAACGTGTGCCAGGAAAACTTTCCCCACACCATTATACGTCTGCCACCAGCCTATACCGTTGACACCAGGCAGGATAGGGCCATGGACTCCATCCACTACTCAGTTGTCCAGTGTTGGTGATCACATGCCCACTGGAGCCACTTCTTCTTGTTTTTAGCTGATAGGAGTGGAACCCGGTCGTCTGCTGTAATAGCCCATCCGTGACAAGGCCCGACGAGTTGTGCGTTACGAGATGCCGTTCTGCACACCACTGTTGTACTGCGCTGTTATTCGCCTGTTTGTGGCCCACCTCTTAGCTTACATGGATTCTTGCCATTCTCCTTCGACCTCTCATCAACGAGCTGTTTTCGCTCACAGGACCTCAGCTGACTGGATGTTTTTTGTTTGTCGCTCCATTCTCGGTAAATCCTAGACACTGTCGTGTGCTAAAAGCCCAGGAGACTGGCCATTTCTGAGGTACTGGAACCGGTGGGTCTGGCACTGATGATCATACCACGCTCAAATTTGCTTAGGTCACTCGTTTTCTCCACTCTAACATTCAGTGTAACAGTAACTGAATGCCTCGATGCCTGTCTGCCTGCTTTATATAGCAAGCCACGTGACTCACTGTCTGTAGGAGTGGGTGGTGTACCTAATCAACTGAGTACAGTTACTTAAAGGGATTTTGTTGTCATAATTCAAACCAATACTGTCACTGTGATCCTGTAGGAGGTCCAAATTTGAGTTGCATCTGTTTGATGTTTTGGTATTTGTTAGTGACATAGACATGGTTGTTAAATTCATTCAATTTCAGTCCTGTGGCCTTCATCAAGTTGAGTTCAACCAGGAGCTTCAGTGTCACACCCTGACCATAGAGAGCTTTTTATGTCTATTTTGGTTTGGTCAGGGTGTGATTTGGGTGGGCTTTCTATGTCCTTTTTCTATGTTTTTGTATTTCTTTGTTTTGGCCGGGTATTGTTCTCAATCAGGGACAGCTGTCTTTCGTTGTCTCTGATTGGGAACCATACTTAGGTAGCTTTTTCCCACATGGGTTTTGTGGGTAGTTATTTTCGGTTTAGTGTTTGCACCTTACGGGACTGTTTCGGTTTAATTTATTCTCTTGTTATTTTGTATTAGTGTTCAGTTCAATAAACAAAACGCGACGAAAGCCGTTACATTCTGGCCACTTTGTTAAGGTAAAACTAGACCCTCAAAATAAGGCCTTATGATATATGTAATATATTGTCATATAGAGTTAGGCACACTGGGGAAATATGCAAATCAGGCTTTGTGTTAAAACAACAACCCCAAAGGGAGTTTTACCGTAAAACTACAGGTATCATTTCCTGACACTGAGAAAGTTTAAACCCGTCAGAACTAAGCAAAGGATGAATTTAACACTGAAAAGTGTGGACACGTATAGACACTGGAACAGTGTTAAATGTAACACTCCATGTTGATTCAACACCGTAGAATTTGCTGTGTAATGATAGCAATTGCAAAAAAATAAAAAATCCCATTAGATGTGTATACAAAGATGTCAATGATTTCTAGTAACAAAGCTGTCTCCTCTCTAAAATATAAAAGCAGGTCAATGTAGAGTTTGATTCGTGAGCCGCTTTGATTCTACTGAAGAGTGTCGGGCTGAGGACCAGGAGATTATTAAGGGGAGAGTGAAAAACAGTCTATATGAATGATATGGGCAAATCAATTAATTAAGACAGTATGAAATTAATGACAGTACATTCTTGCAGTTACAAGAGGAAATATTGCTAAATTACTCCAGAAGCCTGATTGAACTGGATTGAATAGGACACTAGGTATTTTAGGTATAAAATAGGATATGGAAGGGATAGAGGTCCATGAAGAATGTGTTCAAATCATTTCATCTCACCTAGATATTATCACATTTCAATCAAATGTATTTATAAAGCCCTTCATACATCAGCTGATGTCACAAAGTGCTGTACAGAAACCCAGCCTAAATATTAGACAGGTGTTCCAATATTTGGGGCATAAAATCATCGAAGCTCTGCAGATTAAGTTGTGAGGGTACAGAATCAATAGACCATTTATTTGGGTTTCTGGTCTCAGGTTCAGGAATGGCTGAAAATGCATGGCGCCCTGGGGCGGCAGGGTAGCCTCGTGGTTAGAGCGTTGGACTAGTAACCGAAAGGTTGCAAGTTCGAATCCCCGAGCTGACAAGGTACAAATCTGTCGTTCTGCCCCTGAACAGGCAGTTAACCCACTGTTCCTAGGCTGTCATTGAAAATAAGAATTTGTTCTTAACTGACTTGCCTAGTAAAATAAAGGTAAAATAATAATAAAAAATCTAAAATTGCCCTAGAAATAGTACTGTTAGGAGATCTGGAGAGACCAGGTCAGTCAATAACTAATATACTAATACTCTTAGTAAAAGTACTTATCTTCAACTCGCAATCTGTGGATTCTATTTGATAGATTGAAATTGTACATTAATTAAACATCACAGCATAGTTGAAAGATATGTGTTGCGTAGAAACCCAAAGTGGGTGGCCAGCAGAGATAGATGGGATGGGCTGAGGGAAGCTGAGGGTTGGGATGGGATGGGCTGAGGGAAGCTGAGGGTTGGTATGTGGAATTGGAGAAAAGTGGGAGTGGAGTTGCTGTGTGAGAGAGAGAGAGAATGATAGTCAAAGATAAGTTTTTAATAATAATAATTTTGTTAAAGTCAAAATAATAAAAAGTACATTGGAATGACACTAAGTGGCAGTGTTTTTACAACTAATGCCGGTTTGCCTGAGGCTGATGCCGTACAGGTGTTGGTACACAGGCATACACACACTCTCATTCAAATACACACATACAAGAACACACACATACATGTAATAGTGCCAGACATGCGCACAAACATATACCGTTGGCATTGCTGCTATGACTTTCGTTGTCCTTGACGTCCTTTGTTTTAACTGTATTTTTTTATTTGCATTGTTGTTTGCTGTTTTCTTCTGTCTTTCCCTGTTTTCTCTTTAGTTACTTCTCGTGGTTGTTGGTTCACTGGGGGGTTCTTGGGGGAATGGAATTAATTTGATTTTTTATTTTTCTTCCTGGGGGCTGTGGGAGGGGTCTCGAATGATTGAGTGACAGCTATTGGAACTGTGGGGGGCTTGGAGGGTTTGGTTTCACGTTTTTGCCCTGGTGGTAGATCGGTCAACATGCCCTTGGGCATGGATGCTTCTGTGTGTCGCTCTGAATGGGAATCTGTTGGATTACTGGCATGATGTAGTTGTTGAGTGGCTTCACTACTAGTATACTGTATGATTCGAATATTCAATAAATACATAAAAATAAAAAAAGGTGGAAATCACAAATACAACAATGAGTTGTTTGGACGGAATTGGTGACAGTTGCTAACCACAAGCATTGGAACTGAATCCTGTTGAAGGTGCACTATTTCACTGTCCACACTACCTGCACTGTTGTTCAAATAATTGATTTTATTTAGTATAGTATAAATGTCTGTCTTATTAAGCATCCTAAATAATGCCAAAATAACTGGAAGACAAAAGAAAAAACATGATGTAAGATGGGAATGTGATATTCCAACTGATTGTACGGAGCTAAAGCCAACAACTTAGCGCTGCGCCATGAAGATTTGATTAGGAAGACACATTTCAGTTGAATACATTCAGTTGGACAACTGACTAGGTAGGTGTCCCTAGCCCTTAATCAGTAGTGGGAAAAAATACATACTATATCTGATAATTACACATTGCTATCTATTACTGACCAGCAGATGTCACTAATGTATAAAGAAGCTCAGAGTAATTCATTTTAATTTTTAATTTTACCTTTATTTAACTAGGCAAGTCAGTTAAGAACAAATTCTTATTTTCAATGACGGCCTGGGAACAGTGGGTTAACTGCCTGTTCAGGGACAGAACGACAGATTTGTACCTTGTCAGCTCAGGGATTCGAACTTGTAACCTTTCGGTTACTAGGCCAACGCTCTAACCACTAGGCTACCCTACCGCCCCCAAGACAATTGATTGGAAAGCCTCAATGCTTCAGGAAGCTTAGTTTCTCCCATTACTCCTGGTTTACAGGCCACGTCAGGCCTGCAAATCACATTATGCTGGCTTGCAACGTGATGTGTAATTCCTATTGGAAGACAGACGGAGTTAAGATATCCAACAACTGGAATTGTTGATCAGCCGCAACCTGCTTTCAGAATGACTGCCAGGGCAGGGAAGACTGAATACTGAGACAACTTCAAACATCTAAACTGGAACACACATCTCAGTAACGAGTGCAATACATCCAATTACTAACAGATTGGATTAGTTTATTAAGAAAACTGAATGTTATTTATCTTTGTTTAGCATCAATTTTCAATCAATGTACATGCAAAAACACAGGTACTGTTTCACAGTAAAAGCACTGGTGGAAAAAGTACCCAATTGTCATACTTGAGTAAAAGTAGAGATACCTTAATAGAAAATTACTCAAGTAAAAGTGAAAGTCACCCAGTAAAATACTACTTGAGTAAAAGTTAAAAAGTATTTGGTTTTAAATATACTTAAGTATCAAATGTAAATGTAATTGCTAAAATATACTTAAGTATTGAAAATAAAAGTAAACGTATAAATCATTTCAAATTATTAAACAACATTTTCTTGTTTTTTTATTGACGGATAACCAGGGGCACACTCCAACACAGACATCATTTACAAACAAAGCATGTGTGTTTAGTCAGTCCGTCAGATCAGAGGCAGTAGGGATGATCAGGGATGTTCGTTTGATATGTGTGTGAATTGAACCATTTTCTGGCATGCTAGCCATTCAAAACTTAACAAATCATTTTGAGTGTCAGGAAGATCTATGGATGAAAAAGTACAAAAGTGTCTTTAGGAATGTAGTGAAGTAAAAGTAAAAGTAGTCAAATATAAATAGTCCAATTAAGTACAGATACCTCCAAAAACGACATAAGTACTACTTTCAAGGATTTTTTACTTAGGTACTTTACACCACTGAATAAAATAAACTATTCTGAAAATCTCCCTGCAATAGAGCATGCTGGGAAATATTATATGTGGTTCTATGTAGAACTCTTCCTGCCTTCCAAAGAATCATTCTTGCCTTCCAAAGAATCATCAAAGAACCCTTTCTTCGTATAACGATTCTTAGAATGTTAAAAGTTCTAGGTAGAACCCTTTGCCTTACAAACTGATGAAAACAGTTATTGGTAGAACCCTATCCCTCTGCAATGAACCTTTTTGGAAGCATTTTTCCTAAGAGTGTACACAACAGATTAAACGTAAAGAATACAGTCCAGTGTGTTACATTTGAGTAAAGTGTAACATAATGTGTTCTACCTTAGAGGAGAACTTGAGGTGAACCTCGGCCTCGTCAGCCAGACTCTTCTTTAGCTGAGCCCAGGCTTCCCCAAGAGTACTGAGGAGAGAGATAAGAAACGACACTATCAATATATGACACCGAAGAGTACTGAGGACAGAGACAACACACCACGTTAGACCACAGAGACAACACACCACGTTAGACCAGAGACAACACACCACCTTAGACCACAGAGACAACACACTACATTAGACCACAGAGACAACACACCAGATTAGACCACAGAGACAACACACCAGATTAGACCACAGAGACAACACACCACGTTAGACCACAGAGACAACACACCACATTAGACCACAGAGACAACACACCACATTAGACCACAGAGACAACACACCACATTAGACCACAGAGACAACACACCACATTAGACCACAGAGACAACACACCATGTTAGACCACAGAGACAACACACCATGTTAGACCACAGAGACAACACACCAGATTAGACCACAGAGACAACACACCACGTTAGATCAGAGACAACACACCACGTTAGATCAGAGACAACACACCATGTTAGATCAGAGACAACACACCATGTTAGACCACAGAGACAACACACCATGTTAGACCACAGAGACAACACACCAGATTAGACCACAGAGACAACACACCATGTTAGACCACAGAGACAACACACCATGTTAGACCACAGAGACAACACACCAGATTAGACCACAGAGACAACACACCATGTTAGACCACAGAGACAACACACCATGTTAGACCACAGAGACAACACACCAGATTAGACCACAGAGACAACACACCATGTTAGACCACAGAGACAACACACCATGTTAGACAAGTCAGGGTGGATCCTGCCAAACAGAGAGAAAGAGATGAGGTTCTGCTCTACAGAGTGATTGACATTTAAAGGCGATGTTCCCACTTCAGCGGAGGTTGCGTTCGCGGTAAACGGTGCACATGTCGGCTCAATGGGAAATGACCTTGACATTTCTATGGCGGAATCTGTAACGCTTCAGCTTTACAGACTGAATAGAGCCTTAAAAGTTCATAGACAGTTTATAACCCAGAAGGCAGCCCATCTCACAGCTGTGCCTGGTCCTCGGCAAGTTCACCGGCTGGTTAGGAGGATGTAAACACTGAGGATATGAGATAAAAACTGAGACGTTTCATGGTTTCCCATTACTTTAGAACATTCTGCAAGTCAACTGTTTTCATAGCCGAGTTCTGTGACATTATGCAATGTTAGAAAATTATATCTTTAATTAACTTTTACAAATTAATGTTGACAACTTATATACAGTACAGTCAATCATATCTACAGAATAGAATGACTAAGGTGAGTGGACACCAGCATTAACAATGATCAAAGCAGAAGGTAAAAATACATTGTTAAAAACTCTCTATATCCTAGCAGAAATTTAAAGCAAATTGGAAGCCATGGTACATCAGTGAATGAGACGCCAGGCTAGCCTTGAGTACTAGGTAACCTCTTCTCCTCTACTCAGGCAAAAAGAAAGTTTAGCTTAAAAAAAAACATATTGTATTGCAGCGCCTCTCCTCTTTCTAAATATCTAATTGAACTGTATATACGAATATAAATATGTACAGTATCTATGAATAATGTGTAAATTGTATTTTTGATGTCTCTTGGTGACTTTCCTATATACAGTATAACTATTTTCCTGTATTTTAATGTTTAATTTAATGTAATATCTTATGTTGTTCTTGTCTATAACTGTTCTATACTTTCATGTATTTCTAAGTATTTCTATGTTTCATGTGGACCCCAGGAAAAGTAAAGGGCAAGGTGGATGAGCTGCTGTATATGCAGTAGCTAATGGGGATCCTAATAAACTAAACTCCTCTGAACACACATCTTAAATCCTTCATTCCAAACATTAGCAGAATATTTATCCAAGGGCCATGAAGGTAGACGGCAGCAGGCCCATACAGCCACGAGGCATTACAGGCTGTGGGTATGGAACTGAGAAGGAGAGGGGCTGAGGGTCTTTAACCAGTTCACATCAAAGCGCCACTCTGAATGGAAGATGTGTGCACATTCCTACAGCATCAGGGTGCTGCTCTCTGCTCGGCCCCCTGACACTTTGAGAGGCATCGGAGAAGAGACAGAAGATATATCAGGAAGAGATAAAAGGTGGATCAGGAAGAGATAGTAGATCAAGAAGAGATATTCAGTGTAGCAGTAGGGGGCGGGGCAGCAGGTAGGGTGGAAAGCAGGGTAGCAGGCAGGGTAGCAGGCAGGGTAGCAGAAAGAGTAGCGGGCAGGATAGCAGGCAGGGCAGCAGGTAGGGTCTAAAGCGGGATAGAAAGCAGGGTAGTGGACAAAAGGAACACTATGTGAGAACGCTATTCATTGACTACAGCTCAGATTTCAACACCATAGTGTCCTCAAAGCTCATCACTAAGCTAAGGACCCTGGGACTAAACACCTCCCTCTGCAACTGGATCCTGGACTTCCTGCCGGGCTGGAAGGGTAGGTAACAACACAGCCACCACGTTAATCCTCAACACGGGGGCCCCTTAGGGGTGCATGCTCAGTCCCCTCCTGTACTCCAACACCATCATTAAGTTTGCCGATGACACAACAGTGGTAGGCCTGATCACCGACAACAATGAGACAGCCTATAGTGAGGAGGGCGGAGACCTGGCCGTGTGGTGCCAGGACAACATCCTCTCCCTCAAAGTGATCAAGACAAAGGAGATGATTGTGGACAACAGGAATAAGAGGACCAAGCACGCCCCCATTCTCATCGACGGGGCTGCAGTGGAACAGGTTGAGAGCTTCAAGTTCCTTGGTGTCCACATCACCAACAAACTAACATGGTCCAAGCACACCAAGACAGTCATGAAGAGGGCACGACAATGCCTATTCCCCCTCAGAAAGGATTTGGCATGGGTTCTAAGATCCTCAAAAAGTTCTACAGCTGCACCATCAGTGGTTGCATCACTGTCTGGTATGGCAACTGTTCCGCTTCCGACCGCAAGGCACTACAGAGGGCAATACATCACCGGGGCTAAGCTTCCTGCCATCCAGGACCTCTATACCAGGTGGTGTCAGAGGAAGGCCCTAAAAATTGCCAAAGACTCCAGCCACCCTAGTCATAGACTGTTCTCTCTGCTAACGCACGGCAAGCGGTACCAGAGCGCCAAGTCTAGGTCCAAAAGGCTTCTCAACAGATTCTACCCCCAAGCCATAAGACTCCTGGACAGCTAATCAAACGGCTACCCAGACTATTTGTATTGCCCCCCCCCTCCCCCTCTTTTACGCTGCTGCTACTGTCTGTTTATTATCTATGCATAGTTACTTTACTCTACCTACATGTACATATTACCTCAACTAACCTGTTTATTATCTATGCATAGTCACTTTACTCTACCTACATGTACATATTACCTCAACTAACTGTTATGGTTTTCTTCCGTCGAAAGAGAGTCGGACCAAAATGCAGCGTGGTAAGTTAGATACATGTTTAATGAACGAATAAACACAAAATACAAAACGGAACGTGAAAACCTATACGGCCTATCTGGTGAAATACAAAACACTAAGACAGGAACAATCACCCACAAACACACAGTGAAACCCGGGCTACCTAAATATGGTTCCCAATCAAAGACAACGATAATCACCTGACTCTGATTGAGAACCGCCTCAGGCAGCCATAGACTTTACTAGACAACCCTACTCAGCCACAATCCCAATACCTATTAAAACCCCACTACAAAAACACAACACAAAATAAACCCATGTCACACCCTGGCCTGACCAAATAAATATATAAACACAAAATACTAAGACCAGGGCGTGACACTAACCTGTTTATTATCTATGCATAGTCACTTTACCTCTACCTACATGTACATATTACCTCAATTACCTTGACATACCAGTGCCCCTGCACATTGACACTGTACCTGTACCCCCATGTATATAGCCTCGCTACTGTTATTTTACTGCTGCTCTTTAATTATTTGTTACTTTTATTTTTTACTTATCAATTTTTTACTTAATTAACACTTATTTTGTCTTAAAACTGCATTGTTGGTTAAGGGCTTGTAAGTAAGTATTTCATTGTAAGGTTGTTGTAATCGGCGCATGTGACAAATACGATTTGATTTGGTTTGATAATAATAGTATCGTGTTGTGTTGCTCTCTCTGGACATGGTGAGCGTGGATGGTCAGAACTCACTGGCATCGTTTAGATTCTATATGAGAAATGTTCACCCCACTCTGCCATTCTATCACAACAACACTGGTGCAGTAGTACAGTAGATGAGAGAGGTCAGATGATACAGGTTGGTATAAAATCCAGAGAAGGGGTTTCACTAGTCCAGCATCATAATGCAGGAGAGTGCTGTACTGTCTTTGTTTCAGTGCTGACCATAGGGCAGTATCATATCTCTAACGCAGGAGAGTGCTGTACTGTCTTTGTTTCAGTGGGGCAGTATCATATCTCTAACGCAGGAGAGTGCTGTACTGTCTTTGTTTCAGTGTTAGGACAGTATCATATCTCTAACGCAGGAGAGTGCTGTACTGTCTGTGTTTCAGTGTTAGGACAGTATCATATCTCTAACGCAGGAGAGTGCTGTACTGTCTGTGTTTCAGTGTTAGGACAGTATCATATCTCTAACGCAGGAGAGTGCTGTACTGTCTGTGTTTCAGTGTTAGGACAGTATCATATCTCTAACGCAGGAGAGTGCTGTACTGTCTGTACTGTCTTTGTTTCAGTGTTAGGGCAGTATCATATCTCTAACGCAGGAGAGTGCTGTACTGTCTGTGTTTCAGTGTTAGGACAGTATCATATCTCTAACGCAGGAGAGTGCTGTACGCAGGAGAGCAACAATTTCATAAATAAATCAATCAGTGCTGTACATCTGTTGGTCACAGATACCTTAAAAGAAAAGCAGTCAGTATCTGGTGTGATGCATCACCTTCTCATAAAGTTCTCAGTGTGTTTCAGTGTTAGGTGTGGTGTGGTTACACATGGTCTACGGTTGTGAGGCCGGTTAGACGTACAGCCAAATTCCCTAAAACGATGTTGGAGGTGGCTTTAGTGGACATTCCTGAAGTATGCATGGCAATTTCATGCTCCCTCAACACTTGAGACATCTTTGGGCATTGTGTTGTGTGACAAAACTGTACATTTTAGAGTTGCCTTTTATTGTCCCCAGCACAAGGTGCAGCCGTGTAACGATCATGCTGTTTAATCAACTTCTTGATATGCCACACCTGTCAGGTGGGTGGATCATCTTGGCAAAGGAGAAATGCTCACCAACAGGGATGAACAACAAATGTGTCCACAACATTTTAGAAAAAATGCTTTTTGTGCATATGGAAGATTTCTCATGTATTTTAGGTCAGTCTGGTACAGTGACTCATTATGACTGCGTAGTAAATCTGGAATGCAGACATCTTATTACAGCCGTCCCTCCCTCTCAGCCTGTCCCCTAGCAGCCTCACCATACAGCCTGCCTGTCTCCTAGCAGCCTCACCATACAGCCTGCCTGTCCCCCAGCCGCCTCACCACACAGCCTGCCTGTCTCCTAGCAGCCTCACCATACAGCCAGCCTGTCCCCTAGAAATCCCTCCATACAACCTGCCTGTCCCCCACGGGATCCAATTTACCAGACAAAGATCTGCTCACAGCGTGTGGTTCCCTATAATGGTGGACTGAAGAGGGGTCCCCCTTCTCTCTCCCAGTGAGTCTGGGCTGATATGATGCCATAACCCCCTTATAGTACCCTGCTGTCCAGCCCAGCAATACACATAGTGCCCCTACTTCTAGACATGATTTGTTCTATCAGCATGGTACTGTATGTCTATTCCGTACACCCACCAACTCCTTTCAGATCTACAAGAATTGTAGAAGAGTTGGCAAGGAATCAGCTAGGAGATGGCTAGGAAGCAGCTAGGAATTGGCATCATCTGTGCAATGACTTCTGACATGGAATCTTTGAGTTGACGCAGAGAGGTTAAATTGTATTTTCTTGTGCCATATCTTCCTAAGCGTCAGTGAGCACGTGCAGAGTGTGCGAGGCGACACGTTCGTGTAGGTTACTTTTTTTTTTAAGGCACCAGGAATTGGTGTCACTACCCACTCACCCTTCTTCCTGTCCCGCGAGGGGAATCTGCGACAGCTTGGCGAGGTTCTTGGCATATTCCTCCTCAATCTTTATCCTGAAAGAGGGAAGGAGAAAAGGAAGTTATTTACAATCGAATTTCAACACTTAGCGAGACATTTTTCCTGTTTTGCACAAAATAACCCAGCACATCTGGGTTAAAAAAAAATAAAAGGAAATTGAAACATGAAATTGCTCAAGATAAAAAATGTAAAAAAAGGAGTTGTGAAACATTGGTCTGACCAGGATTGTTGACAGATCGGCTCAGATAATAAAAGGGGATTTTGTAGTTACCTTTCTCGTATAAACTCAGCCATCTCTTTCTGCATGTGCTTCCCCTTCAGCTGTTTCTGCAGTAAGACCTCAAACCCTGAGATACAGCTTGTCCCCTGAGGGTCCTTCTTATCCGTCTACACAACAACAATAATAACACAGAAATATACACTTCAACAATATTTAGTTTAACATAAATAAATAAATAATAATACGACCAGATAACATTCAGTGTTGTGAGGTGATACTGCATTCTATGTACTTAATGGTATGCATTCAATCATATAGTTACTGTTTTTATTGTACTGTGGGGAAATACCAGGCCATCATTACTGCAGCACCATACTCCATTCTACAGCATCACAGCCAATGATATAGAAAGTCAACATTTCACACAGTAGGATGCATGAAATACTTGTCAACATGTTTTAAATCTGATCCTCTGTGTCTCACTGGAAACTGTAAGTCTCGGTGTACGGTGTCCACTGCCTCCCGGTGTTGTCACCTCAGAGAGAGTGTAACGTTAGCCCGGTCTGACAGTAACGTTAGCCGAGTGTTAAAACCTGAGAACACACCTGGTGGTGATTAAGTTTCAGCCGTGGGAGAAATTAAAACAGAACCAAACAGATGTTTGGAGCAAGGTCTCTCTCACTACACCATGTGTTATTCTACTACAGCTCTACAGCCTTAGTGACGTGTAGAGAAGTGTAGAGTAGAATAGTGTAGAGTAGTGTAGTGTAGAGTAGTGTAGTGTAGTGTAGAGTAGTGTAGTGTAGAGTAGTGTAGTATAGAGTAGTGTAGAGTAGAGTAGTGTAGAGTAGTGTAGTGTAGAGTAGTGTAGTGTAGTGTAGAGTAGTGTAGTGTAGTGTAGAGTAGTGTAGAGTAGTGTAGAGTAGTGTAGAGTAGTGTAGTGTAGAGTAGTGTAGTGTAGAGTAGTGTAGTGTAGAGTAGTGTAGAGTAGTGTAGAGTAGAGTAGAGTAGTGTAGAGTAGTGTAGTGTAGAGTAAAGTAGTGTAGTGTAGTGTAGAGTAGTGTAGAGTAGAGTAGTGTAGAGTAGTGTAGTGTAGAGTAGAGTAGTGTAGTGTAGTGTAGAGTAGAGTAGAGTAGAGTAGAGTAGAGTAGAGTAGAGTAGTGTAGAGTAGTGTAGTGTAGAGTAGTGTAGTGTAGAGTAGTGTAGTGTAGAGTAGTGTAGAGTAGTGTAGAGTAGAGTAGTGTAGAGTAGTGTAGTGTAGAGTAGTGTAGTGTAGAGTAGTGTAGTGTAGAGTAGTGTAGAGTAGAGTAGTGTAGAGTAGTGTAGTGTAGAGTAGTGTAGTGTAGAGTAGAGTAGTGTAGTGTAGAGTAGTGTAGTGTAGAGTAGTGTAGAGTAGTGTAGAGTAGTGTAGTGTAGAGTAGAGTAGTGTAGTGTAGTGTAGAGTAGTGTAGAGTAGAGTAGTGTAGTGTAGAGTAGTGTAGTATAGAGTAGTGTAGTGTAGAGTAGTGTAGAGTAGTGTAGTGTAGAGTAGTGTAGTGTAGTGTAGAGTAGTGTAGAGTAGTGTAGAGTAGAGTAGTGTAGTGTAGAGTAGTGTAGAGCAGTGTAGTGTAGTGTAGAGTAGTGTATTGTAGAGTGGAGTAGAGTAGTGTAGTGTAGAGTAGTGTAGAGTGGTGTAGTGTAGAGTAGTGTAGATTGGAGTAAGGAAGAGTGGGGTAATGTAGTGTAGAGTAGACAAGTGTAGTGTAGAGTAAAGTAGTCTAGAGCAGTGTAGTGTAGAGTAGTGTAAATTAGTGTAGAGTAGAGTAGGGGTGTAGAGTAGAGTAGAGTAGTGTAGTGTAGAGTTGTGTAGAGTAGAGTAGAGTAGAGTAGTGTAATGTAGAGTTGTGTAGAGTAGTGTAGAGTAAAGTAGTGTAGAGTAGTGTAGTGTAGAGTAAAGTAGTGTAGAGATGTGTAGTGTAGAGTAAAGTAGGGTAGAGATGTGTAGTGTAGGGTAAAGTAGTGTAGAAGTGTAGAGTAGTGTAGAGTAAAGCAGTGTAGAGCAGTGTAGTGTAGAGTAGTGTAGAGTCGTGTAGAGACGTTTAGTGAAAAGTAAATTAGTGTAGAGTAGTGTAGTGTAGGGTAGTGTCGAGTAGAGTGGTGTAGTGTGTTGTAGAGTGGTGTAGTGTATTGTAGAGTAGTGTAGAGTAGAGTAGTGTAGAGTAAAGTAGTGTAGAGAAGTGTAGTGTAGTGTAGTGTAGAGTGCAGTAGAGTAGAGTAGTGTAGTGTAGAGTGCAGTAGAGTAGAGTAGTGTAGTGTAGTGTAGAGTGGAGTAGAGTAGTGTAGTGTATCCCTATACCAGTCTGCTGTTCCCACATGCTTCAAGAGGGCCACCATTGTTCCTGTTCCCAAGAAAGCTAAGGTAACTGAGCTAAACGACTACCGCCCGTAGCACTCACATCCGTCATCATGAAGTGCTTTGAGAGACTAGTCAAGGACCATATCACCTCCACCCTACCTGACACCCTTGACCCACTCCAATTTGCTTACCGCCCAAATAGGTCCACAGACGATGCAATCTCAACCACACTGCACACTGCCCTAACCCATCTGGACAAGAGGAATACCTATGTGAGAATGCTGTTCATCGACTACAGCTCGGCATTCAACACCATAGTACCCTCCAAGCTCGTCATCAAGCTCGAGACCCTGGGTCTCGGCCCCGCCCTGTGCAACTGGGTACTGGACTTCCTGACGGGCCGCCCCAGGTGGTGAGGGTAGGCAACAACATCTCCTCCCCGCTGATCCTCAACACTGGGGCCCCACAAGAGTGCGTTCTGAGCCCTCTCCTGTACTCCCTGTTCACCCACGACTGCGTGGCCATGCACGCCTCCAACTCAATCATCAAGTTTGCGGACGACACAACAGTGGTAGGCTTGATTACCAACAACGACGAGACGGCCTACAGGGAGGAGGTGAGGGCCCTCGGAGTGTGGTGTCAGGAAAATAACCTCACACTCAACGTCAACAAAACTAAGGAGATGATTGTGGACTTCAGGAAACAGCAGAGGGAACACCCCCATCCACATCGATGGAACAGTAGTGGAGAGGGTAGCAAGTTTTAAGTTCCTCGGCATACACATCACAGACAAACTGAATTGGTCCACTCACACAGACAGCATCGTGAGGAAGGCGCAGCAGCGCCTCTTCAACCTCAGGAGGCTGAAGAAATTCGGCTTGTCACCAAAAGCACTCACAAACTTCTACAGATGCACAATCGAGAGCATCCTGGCGGGCTGTATCACCGCCTGGTATGGCAACTGCACCGCCCTCAACCGTAAGGCTCTCCAGAGGGTAGTGAGGTCTGCACAACGCATCACCGGGGGCAAACTACCTGCCCTCCAGGACACCTACACCACCCGATGCTACAGGAAGGCCATAAAGATCATCAAGGACATCAACCACCCGAGCCACTGCCTGTTCACCCCGCTGCCATCCAGAAGGCGAGGTCAGTACAGGTGCATCAAAGCTGGGACCGAGAGACTGAAAAACAGCTTCTATCTCAAGGCCATCAGACTGTTAAACAGCCACCACTAACATTGAGTGGCTACTGCCAACACACTGTCAATGACACTGACTCTACTCCAGGGAATTGATGGGAAATGATGTAAATATATCACTAGCCACTTTAAACAATGCTACCTTATATAATGTTACTTACCCTACATTGTTCATCTCATATGCATACGTTGATACTGTACTCTATATCATCGACTGCATCCTTATGTAATACATGTATCACTAGCCACTTTAACTATGCCACTTGGTTTACATACTTATCTCATATGTATATACTGTACTCGATATCATCTACTGTATCTTGCCTATGCTGCTCTGTACCATCACTCATTCATATATCCTTATGTACATATTCTTTATCCCCTTACACTGTGTATGACAGTAGTTTTTTTTGGAATTGTTAGTTAGATTACTTGCTCGTTATTACTGCATGGTCGGAACTAGAAGCACAAGCATTTCGCTACACTCGCATTAACATCTGCTAACCATGTGTATGTGACAAATAAAATTTGATTTGATTTGATTTTTAGTGTAGTGTAGTGTAGAGTGGAGTAGAGTAGAGAAGTGTAGAGTAAAGTAGTGTAGAGTAAAATAGTGTAGAGTAGAGTAGTGTAGAGAAGTGTAGTGTAGAGTAAAGTAGTGTAGAGAAGTGTAGTGTAGAGTAAAGTAGTGTAGAGAAGTGTAGTGTAGAGTAAAGTAGTGTAGAGAAGTGTAGTGTAGAGTAAAGTAGTGTAGAGAAGTGTAGTATAGAGTAAAGTAGTGTAGAGTAGTGTAGTGTAGTGTAGATCAGTGTAGTGTAGATCAGTGTAGTGTAGAGCAGTGTAGAGTAGTGTAGTGTAGAGTAGTGTAGTGTAGAGTGCAGTAGAGTAGAGTAGTGTGTAGTGTAATATGACTCTGTGGTGTGACCAGTCTTCATATCTTACCCAGAAGTAATCACAGTAGCTCCACTCATCTGGCTTCAACAGCTGCTGTTCAGGTGTACTCATAGGGAGGGGGAACGTTACACAGTTAATCTGAGAGAGCGAGAGAGAGAGAGATATTAGGATACACTTTTCAATGGTTCGAATTCTGCCAGAAGCACGTAGGTGATGGCAGTGACAGTTTGATCTTCCCAACACCTCGGTTTATTCAACTTAAATATAGGATCAGAAAAATAGGTAAAGTGAGACCTAAAAGCCACCAGGGAGAGCTTAAATGAGGCAGAGGAAAGATTGGCCCGGTGCGAGGAGAGAGATCCGGGTGTATGAGATAGTTCAACAACTGGGAAGAAAATGTAAAAGGTATATCCATCAAAACTGACTATCTGGAAAATAAATCAAGACAAAATAACATTTCAATACACAAAGTGAAAGAGGGGGCAGAAAACAACGACATGGGTAAATTTGTGGAAGAACTGTTAGCGGATAAAGTTGGACGACAACAAGTTCAACGTGCGCACCGCCCACACAAGGTAAATATCTGTCATTCTGCCCTTGAGCAAGGCAGTTAACCCACTGTTCCCCGGGCGCCGATGATGTGAATGTCGATTAAGGCAGCCCCACGCACCAACCCTGCCAGGCAGGCACAGATTCGTGAGGGTGCAGTGACGCTTTAGCTGGTCTCTGACCGCGTTTATCTTCCTATCTTGGTTACATTTGCCTATTTTTCCAGCATCAAACGAGTGAGGGTGTATGTTTAATGTGGGAGCACTCAGGTGACTGTCTAGGGTGGGTGGGGTTAGGCACCGTTCCATCATGACAGGGCAAAGTGATATTTTCAATGTTTTAACACTTCAGTCTTGTACGAATACATTTCCATCTCTGCGAAAGAGAGACTCTCTCTCTCTCTATGGCATGTCCTCACAGACGCATTCACACACACTCGATACTCACTTTCACCTCCTCAGACTCATTCAAACACATGGACATCTCCATCTTTATCATTTCTATAGCGTTCTTATGTGGAGATGGGAGAACCTTCCAGAAGAATAACCATCTCTGCAGCACTCCACCAATCAGGCCTTTATGGTAGAGTGGCCAGACGGAATCCACTCCTAAGTAAAAGGCACATGACAGCCCGGGCTGGAGTTTGCCAAAAGGCACCAAAAGGACTCTGACCATGAAAACAAGATCCTCTGGTCTAATGAAACCAATTTTGAACTTTAGCCTGAATGGCAAGTGTCAAGTTTGGAGGAAACCTGACACCATCCCTATGGTGAATCATGGTGGTGGCAGCATTATGCTGTGGGGATATTTTTCAGGTGCAAGAACTGGGAGACCAGTCAGGATTGAGGGAAAGATGAACAGAGAGATCCTTAATGAAAACTCTCTACTCTGGAGGGAAACTTCAGGTAAATTCAGTCACGATTGTTCATAACTCCTATAATACAACCAAAGTAGAGTGGTGACATCACACCAAGTTGCTGGGTAACAGTGGGGAGAACGGTGCTAACCACACCCACATACTATAGTACTGCCCAGTCCTAAATCATTTCTGGACTGAAGTATACAAAAGTATTGGATGATATGCTTGAATGTCACTTTCTCTAAATCCAGAACACATACTCCTAGGGGCAATTGAACACATACTCCTAGGGGCAATTGAACACATACTCCCACAGGGCAATTGAACTGATTCCAGAGGCCAACCCAAAAGGCCGACCCAAAACAACACTGGCAGAGGCGAGGTACTCGAAGCGGTCATCTAGTTCGATTTAGAAGGCACCCACCACTTCCAAGTATATTACTCGCTAATGTTCGGTCTCTAGATAATAAAGTTGATGAGCTCAGGGGGAGGATTTCTTTCCAGGAAGACATCAGGGATTGTAACATACTCTGTTTCATGGAAACATGGCTCTCTCGGGATATACTGTCTGAGTCTGTCCAGCCAGTTGGGTTCTCAGTTCATCGCGCAGACATGAAGAAATATCTTTCCGGGAAGAAGAAGGGGGTGTATGATGCATGAACAACTCATGGTGTGATTGTGATAACATACAGGATCTCAAGACCTTTTGTTCACCCAACCTAGAATACCTCACAATCAAATGCAGACCGTATTATCTTTCAAGACAATTCTCTTCACTTATAGTTACAGCCGTGTATATCCACCCTCGAGCCAATACACGACGGCCCTCAACGATCTTCACTGGACTTTTGCAAACTGGAAACCCCAAATCCTGAGGCCACATTTATTGTAGCTGGGAATTTTAACAAAGTAAATTTGAGAAAAAGGCTGCCGAAGTTCTATCAACACATTGACTGTAGTACTCGCGCTGCTAAAACACTCAACCTCTGCTACTCCAACTTCCGGGATGCCTACAAAACTCTCACACGCAACCCTTTCGGGCAAATCTGACCACGAATCCATTTTGCCCCTCCTTTACTAAAGGCAGAAACTCAAACAGGAAGTACCAAAGCTAAGGACTATTCAACGCTGGATTGACCAATCGGAATCCACGCTTCAAGATTGTTTTGATCACGTGGACTGGGTAGTGTCCGAGAATAACATTGACGAATAATCTGATATGGTGACTGAATTTAGCGTGTCTTCAACCTCAGGGGACTGGAACATTTTTGCTTGTCACCTAAAACCCTGACAAACTTTTACAGATGCACAATTTAGAGCATCCTGTCGTGCTGTATCACCGCCTGGTAAGGCAACTGCACCGCCCACAACCGCAGTGCTCTCCAGAGTGTGGTGCGGTCTGCCCAGCACATGTACCTACAGCACCCGATGTCACAGGAACGCCAAAAAGATCATCAAGGACAACAACCACCCAAGCCTCTGTCTGTTCACCCTGCTATCATCCAGAAGGCAAAGTCAGTACAGGTGCCTCAAAGCTGGGACCAAGAGACTGAAAAACAGCTTCTATCTCAAGGCCATCAGACTGTTAAAAGGCCTGACTAGCACATTAGAGTCTGCTGCCTATATACATAGACTTGAAATCACTGGCCACTTTAATAAATGTAATACTAGTCACTTTAATAATGTTTACATATTTTGCATTACTCCTCTCATATGTATCTAGTATATTCTGTTTTATCCTATTCTACTGTATCTTAGTCCCGGCCACTCTGACTTTGCTCATCCATATATATATATATATATATATATATATATATATATTCTTAATTCCATTCCTGTGCTTAGATTTGTGTGTATTGGGTATATGCTGTGAAATGGTTAGATATTACTTGTTAGATATTACTGCACTGTTGGATCTAGAAACACAAGCATTTCACTACACCCACAATAACATCTGCTAAACACGTGTATGTGACCAATACAATTTGATTTGATTTTGACACGTGTCCAGAAAGGATACCTTGCTTTTACCTTTTTTTTTTACATATATATTTTTTTGTAATTAATATTATTATTATTTATTAGGGTCAACAATGACTTGTACCATAGTACCAATTATATTGTTTTATGAAATGCTGATTGTTGACTGTTTAGGTTAATTGTTTTAGGGTGGGGGTAAATGTATATATATTCTGTAGTTATCTTAAACTAATAAATAAAGAGTATTTAAGAAAACATTTGTTATGTCTTACATTGTATTTTATTAGTCGGTATGCAAGGGCCTGAGGAGTTAGGTATGCAAGGGCCTGAGGAGTTAGGTATGCAAGGGCCTGAGGAGTTAGGTATGCAAGGGCCTGAGGAGTTAGGTATGCAAGGGCCTGAGGAGTTAGGTATGCAAGGGCCTGAGGAGTTAGGTTAGGGCCTATGTAAGGGCCTGAGGAGTTAGGTATGCAAGGGCCTGAGGAGTTAGGTATGCAAGGGCCTGAGGGCCTGAGGAGTTAGGTATGCAAGGGCCTGAGGAGTTAGGTATGCAAGGGCCTGAGGAGTTTAAGTCATGAAGGGCCACATTGAGATTAGCAATACGAAGTGCAAGACGCGGAGCTGCACACACACACACACACACACACACACACACACACACACACACACACACACACACACTGTGCAAACATTGACTGTCCACCTCTGCTGAACTATTCAAGGTGCTCTGCCACTGTTGCTCTGGCAACACTTCTTCTCTTCAGTTCCAATAATAAAAGACTATGTAACATCCTGACAACACATCGATCCTTGAATCTGTCAACTCTTTTCTATTTCCAGACTTTATGATTAATGCCACTCAAAACACAGTAACAACAACTGTCAAACCCCAGCATTTATCCTTCATCAATCCTGACTGTCTGTTGTAATTCTCTCTCCTCAGTAGATGTTCAATACCTTGGCTGAGCGACTATCACCCTGCTCGGCCCATCTCTATCTATTCTCTATCTGCTGCACAGGCCCTGAGGGTTGGGTATCTCTCTCTCCTCTCCCTCACTGTGTGGCTGTCAGTTGTAACTGTTAGCACCCAGGCTGAGAAAGGGCTGACAATAGGACTGTTATTATTCCCCGAATTCATTCTCATTACCTCCAGCAGCAAAACAATTCTGGCCGAGGGGGGTGGACCTACTGCTGAGCCTACCTCCTCACAGGGCAGTTTACTGCTGTTAAATTGCAAGTGGACAGGGTATGATAATGAAGATAAAGATGGCAATCTCTTTTCCACTCTTCCTGCCTCCAGATTAAATACCAACATCTGGCTTCCATCACTTTCTAATGAGCCTTTAAGTGACCTTAGCTGACCTCCACCAATGACCCCCTTAACCCCTGACATTGGTAATTAGCTGAGGGTTAACTAAGGATTGAATCAGTCGACTTTACTGGTCTGGGTTGGGGTCTAAGTTTGGGTTCGGGAAAGGGTCTGTGTTTGGGTCTGGGCTAGGGTCTGTGTTTGGGTTAGGCTCTGGGTTAGGGTCTGGGTTAGGGTTAATGTCTGGGTTAGGGTCTGGGTTAGGGTCTGGGCTAGGGTCTGGGCTAGGGTCTGGGCTAGGGTCTGTGTTTGGGTTAGGGTCTGGGCTTAGGTTAGGGTCTGGGTTAGGGTCTGGGTTAGGGTCTGTGTTCGGGAAAGGGTCTGTGTTTGGGTTAGGGTCTGGGTTAGGGTCTGGGCTAGGGTCTGGGGAAGTTAGGAATGGTACTTACTGTGATGGTAGTCTCTTTGCTCTGCCACCTGGTGGGTGATGTAGGACATGGACTCTGATGAGAGAGACAGGATGCTCCGTCAAAACCTTCCTCCGTGTCTGACATGGTCTCTGACTGACACACACACAATGGAGCTGTTCTACTGGAGCTGTTCTACTAGAGCTGTTCTAGTAGAGCTGTTCTACTAGAGCTGTTCTACTGGAGCTGTTCTACTGGAGCTGTTCTACTGGAGCTGTTCTACTGGTAACTGTTCTACTAGAGCTGTTCTACTGGTAACTGTTCTACTGGAGCTGTTCTACTGGAGCTGTTCTACTAGAGCTGTTCTACTAGAGCTGTTCTACTAGAGCTGTT
>NC_056452.1:26308744-26311244 GCF_018296145.1 Oncorhynchus tshawytscha | reverse complement strand
TGAGAGCTGGTAGTCCCATCCACCAAACTACCAGGTGTGAAACAGGGTAGGGACTCAGGGTGTATGCTAATTTGGTATAGAGCAGACCTAACTCACTCCATTAAATTAATCAAAACAGGAACATTTTACAACAAGGACTGATCACCCCAATCCACAAAAGTGGAGACATATTTAACCCCAATAACTACCGTTGGATATGCTTCAACAGTAACCTTGGGGAAATCCTCTGCATTATCATTAACAGCAGACTCGTACATTTCCTCAATGAAAACAATGTACTGAGTAAATGTCCATTTGGATTTTTACCAAATTACCGTACAACAGACCATGTATTCACCCTGCACACCCTAATTGACAACCAAACAAACAAAAACAAAGGCAAAGTCTTCTCATGCTTTGTTGATTTCAAAAAAGCCTTAGACTCAATTTGGCATGAGGATCTGCTATACAAATTGATGGAAAGTGGTGTAGGGGGTAAAACATGCGACATTATAAAATCCATGTACACAAACAACAAGTGTGCGGTTAAAATTGGCAAAAAAACACACACATTTCTTCACACAGGGTCTTGGGGTCCACCCTCTTCAACATATACTGTATATCAACGAACTGGCGCGGGCACTAGAAAAGTCTGCAGCACCCGGCCTCACCCTACTAGAATCTGAAGTCAAATGCCTACTGTTTGCTGATGATCTGGTGCTTCTGTCACCAACCAAGGAGGGCCTACAGCAGCACCTAGATCTTATGCTTAGATTCTGTCAGACCTGGGCCCTGACAGTAAATCTCAGTAAGACCAAAATAATGGTGTTCCAAAAAAGGTCCAGTCGCCAGGACCACAAATACAAATTCCATCTAGACACTGTTGCCCTAGAGCACACAAAAAAACGATCCATACCTCAGCCTAAACATCAGCGCCACAGGTAACTTCCACAAAGCTGTGAACGATCTGAGAGACAAGGCAAGAAGGGCCTTCTATGCCATCAAAAAGAACATAAAATTCAACATACCAATTAGGATCTGGCTAAAGATACTTGAATCCTTCATAGAGCCCATTGCCCTTTATGGTTGTGAGGTCTGGGGTCCGCTCACCAACCAAGACTTCACAAAATGGGACAAACACCAAATTGAGACTATGCATGCAGAATTCTGCAAAAATATCCCTGTACAACGTAGAACACCAAATAATGCATGCAGAGCAGAATTAGGCCGATACTCACTAATTATTAAAATCCAGAAAAGAGCCGTTAAATTCTACAACCACCGAAAAGGAAGCGATTCCCAAACCTTCCATAACAAAGCCATCACCTACAGAGAGATGAACCTGGAGAAGAGTCCCCTAAGCAAGCTGGTCCTGGGGCTATTTCACAAACACAAACAAACCACACAGAGCCCCAGAACAGCAGCACAATTAGACCCAACCAAATCATGAGAAAACAAAAAGATAATTACTTGACACATTGTAAAGAATTAACAAAAAACTGAGCAAACTAGAATGCTATTTGGCCCTACACAGAGAGTACACAGCGGCAGAATACCTGACCACTGTGACTGACCCAAACTTAAGGAAAGCTTTGAATATGTACAGACTCAGTGAGCATAGCCTTGCTATTGAGAAAGGCCGCCGTAGGCAGACATGGCTCTCAAGAGAAGACAGACTATGTGCTCACTGCCCACAAAATGAGGTGGAAACTGAGCTGCACTTCCTAACCTCCTGCCCAAAGTATCACCATATTAGAGAGACATATTTCCCTCAGATTACACAGATGCACAAAGAATTTCGAAAACAAATCCAATTTTGATAAACTCCCATATCTACTGGGTGAAATTCCACAGTGTGCCATCACAGCAGCAAGATTTGTGACCTGTTGCCACAAGAAAAGGGCAACCAGTGAAGAACAAACACCATTGTAAATAATACCCATATTTATGCTTATTTATTTTCCCTTGTGTACCCTTAACCATTTGTACATCGTTGCAACACTGTATATATACGTAATATGACATTTGTAATGTCTTTATTGTTTTGAAACTTCTGTATGTGTAATGTTTACTGTTAATTTTTATTGTTTATTTCACGTATATATTCACTTATATTATCTACTTCACTTGCTTTGGCAATGGTAACACATGTTTCCCATGCCAATAAAGCCCCTTGAATTGAATTGAATTGAGAGAGAGAGAGAGAGAGAGAGAGAGAGAGAGGGAGCGAGAGAGAGAGAGAGAGAGAGAAATAAAATAATTCCACCAAAATATACGCTTGCTTTATCGAAATTCCAAAAAGCATTTGATTCTATTTGGCATACAGGCATGTTCTTCAAAGTTATTGAAAGTGGTGTAGGGGCAATTAAATAACATAATTCTTTAACCAGGGGCAGGGCCTTCGCCAGGGTTGCAATCTGAGCCCTGCATTCTTCAATATTTACATCAACGAATTGGCCACTATTCTAAAAATCATCAGCCCCTGTTCTGAGGTTAAATGCCTACTCTTCGCAGATGACCT
>NC_056452.1:26268744-26303744 GCF_018296145.1 Oncorhynchus tshawytscha | reverse complement strand
AATGTATCCTCCTCTTAGGAGCTACAGCAGTCCCAATGTCATCCTGACAAGTCTCTCCCAGTCTCATTACACTATAATAATGATGCACCAAGATAGCATTCAACCAAATCTCGACCACAATCTAAATATTCTCAGGTGTTCTAGAAGTGTCGTGATCCTCCTAGAGCCGTTTGTTTGAGCTAGAGACTTCTGGGTTCTTGCGTTGGATGCGTCTCAATCCGCTGTATCCGCTGAATTCTCTGAATCCGCTGACAGCCACCATATGTGGTAGATAGGGGTTGCCTTATACTGTTGGATAGGGGCTGAATTATACTGGTGGAAAGGGGCTGCCCTAGACTGGTGGATCAGGGCTGCCCTAGAGTTGTGGATCGGGGCTGCCCTAGACAGGTGGATCAGGGATGCCCTAGAGTGGTAGATAGGGGCTGCCCTAGAGTGGTAGATAGGGGCTGCCCTAGAGTGGTGGATAGGGGCTGCCCTAGAGTGGTGGATGGGAGCTGCCCTAAAGTGGTGGATTGGGGCTGCCCTAGAGTGGTGGATGAGGGCTGCCCGAGAGTGGTGGATCAGGGCTGTCCTAGAGTGGATAGGGGCTGCCCTAGAGTGGTGGATGAGGGCTGCCCTAGAGTGGTAGATAAGGGGTGCCCTAGAGTGGTATATAGGAGCTGCCCTAGAGTGGTGGATCGGGGCTGCCCTAGAGTGGATAGGGGCTGCCCTAGAGTGGATAGGGGCTGCCCGAGATTGGATAGGGGCTGCACTAGAGTGGTAGATAGGGGCTGCCCTAGAGTGGTGGATAGGGAATGCCCTAGAGTGGTGGATAGGGGCTGCCCTGGAGTGGTAGATATGGGCTGTCCTAGAGTGGTGGATAGGGGCTGCCCTAGAGTGGTAGATAGGGGCTGTCCTAGAGTGGTGGATAGGGGCTGTCCTAGAGTGGATAGGGGCTGCCCTAGAGTGGTGGATGAGAGCTGCCCTAGAGTGGTAGATAGGGGCTGCCATAGAGTGGATAGGGACTGCCCTAGAGTCGTAGATAGGGGCTGTCCTAGAGTGGTGGATAGGGGTTGCCCTAGAGTGGTGGATAGGGGCTGCCCTAGAGTGGTAGATAGGGGCTACCCTAGAGTGGATAGGGGCTGCCCTATAGTGGATAGGGGCTGCCCTAGAGTGGTAGATAGGGGCTACCCTAGAGTGGTAGATAGGGGCTGCCCTAGAGTGGTAGATAGGGGCTGCCCTAGAGTGGTAGATAGGGGCTGCCCTAGAGTGGTAGATAGGGGCTGCCCTAGAGTGGTAGATAGGGGCTGCCCTAGAGTGGTAGATAGGGGCTGCCCTAGAGTGGTAGATAGGGGCTGCCCTAGAGTGGTAGATAGGGGCTGCCCTAGAGTGGTAGATAGGGGCTGCCCTAGAGTGGTAGATAGGGGCTGCCCTAGAGTGGTAGATAGGGGCTGCCCTAGAGTGGTGGATAGGGGCTGCCCTAGAGTGGTAGATAGGGGCTGCCCTAGAGTGGTGGATAGGGGCTGCCCTAGAGTGGTAGATAGGGGCTGCCCTAGAGTGGTAGATAGGGGCTGCCTGAGAGTGGTGGATAGGGGCTGCCCTAGAGTGGTGGATGAGGGCTGCCCTAGAGTGGTAGATAAGGGGCTGCCCTAGAGTGGTAGATAAGGGGCTGCCCTAGAGTGGTAGATGGGGGCTGCCCTAGAGTGGTGGATAGGGGTTGCCCTAGGGTGGTGGATGGGGCTGCCCTAGAGTGGTAGATAGGGGCGGCCCTAAAGTGGTGGATCGGGGCTGCCCTAGAGTGGTAGATAGGGGCTGCCCTAGAGTGGTGGATCGGGGCTGCCCTAGAGTGGATAGGGGGCCCTAAAGTGGTGGATCGGGGCTGGCCTAGAGTGGTGGATGAGGTCTGCCAGAGAGGTAGATAGGGGCTGCCCTAGAGTGGATAGGGGCTGCCCTAGAGTGGTGGATAGGGGCTGCCCTATAGTGGTAGATAGGGGCTGCCCTAGAGTGGTGGATCGGGGCTGCCCTAGAATGGTAGATAGGGGCTACCCTAGAGTGGTAGATAGGGGCTGCCCTAGAATGGATAGGGGCTGCCCTAGAATGGATAGGGGCTGCCCTAGAGTGGATTGGGGCTGCCCTAGAGTGGATTGGGGTTGCCCTAGAGTGGTAGATAGGGGCTGCCCTAGAGTGGATTGGGGCTGCCCTAGAGTGGTAGATAGGGGCTGCCCTAGAGTGGATAGGGGCTGCCCTAGACTGGTAGATAGGGGCTGCCCTAGACTGGTAGATAGGGGCTGCCCTAGACTGGTAGATAGGGGCTGCCCTAGAGTGGATTGGTGAATGTTTTCTTTCTTCTACATAAGTAGTAGAATATTATACACAATTATTGCATCGTGATCGTCCCTGGTGACGATGTACAGTATATCTCTCAGATACATTTCAGACACTTCAAACCATACATCCATTTGATATAATTTTGTCATATCTTATTTGCCATGTATTTGTGAGACATTCTAAGGCCAAATTCAATGTTTCATCAAATAATTTGTAAAACCTGTTTTTATACCTACAGGGGTGCTAAAATACAAATAGCTTGATGGTCTATGTTATTACTATCTTAAAATATTTCCATATGTTAGGTTAGTAGATAACCTATCATACAAAAACTGCTAAGACTCTGCTACTTTAAGGGACATTGACAAATTAGCATGAGTAAAGTGCGTCAATGAGGAAAGTTAAATATGGGTTTACATTCTATTTTGATAGCAGGTCTCTGTGATCTTAGAGTTTCAATTACGTTGAAAAGTAGTACATTTCATGTGCAGGCCTAGGTGTACACCTCCTTTAATTAGAAAATGAACCGGAAAGTAATGTTTCAATGTTTTAATTACATTGAAAATTAGTTAATTTTATGTGCAGGCCTAGGGGCATTACACCTTCAATCAGACAATAAAAAGGAAATGAATTTAATTACAGTGGATAATGTTCTGAAAAGTTGAAAGAAACATCGCTATTTACTATCAGAATTACAACAGAACTGCAATTTTTACATCAAAAGAGAAGGTTACTAAGCAACTGGTACCTGGAAATGCAGATCGGAGAGATTCTCTCCTTCACATGAGAAGTGGGCTTTGGCTCTACACAAATCCTCCAATGGGTTTACTAATAGTTTAGGCTTAATTCCAGGAGAGCTGAGACGACGGTTAAATACACAAGACGTCACTTGTATAAACTTACTGTACCAGCTGTTCCATTGCTGCATGATGTCAGGGAGTCAGGCCTATGTAATAGTGTGACTGTTCCTTCCACAGACTACATATCCATAGTTCAATATATGAAAAACTATTAGCGTGCACCACCGCTAACTAGCTAGCCATTTCACATCGGCCACATTTATACAGTTGAAGTCAGAAGTTTACGTACACCTTAGCCAAATACATTTAAACTCCGTTTTTCACAATTCCTGACATTTAATCATGGTAAGAAATCCCTGTCTTAGGTCTGTTAGGATCACCACTTTATTTTAAGAATGTGAAATGTCAAAATAATAGTAGAGAGAATGATTTATTTCAGCTTTTATTTCTTTCATCACATTCCCAGTGGGCCAGAAGTTTACATACACTCAATTAGAATTTGACAGCATTGCCTTTAAATTGTTTAACTTGGGTCAAACATTCCGGGTAGCCTTTCACAAGCTTCCCACAATAAGTTGGGTGAATTTTGGCCCATTACTCCTGACAGAGCTGGTGTCAGGTTTGTAGGCCTCCTTGCTCGCACAAGCTTTTTCAGTTCTGCCCACACATGTCCTATGGGATTGAGGTAAGGGCTTTGTGATGGCCACTTCCGATACCTTGACTTTGTTGTTCTTAAGCCATTTCGCTACAACTTTGGAAGTATGCTTGGGGTCATTGTCCATTTGCAAGACCCAATTGCGACCAAGCTTTAAATTCCTGACTGATGTCCTGAGATGTTGCTTCAATATATCCTCATAATTTTCCTACCTCATGTAGCCATCTATTTTGTGAAGTGCACCAATCCCTCCTGCAGCAAAGCACCCCCACAACATAATGCTGCCACCCCCATGCTTCACGGTTGGGATGGTGTAATTTGGCTTGCAAGCCTCCCCCAGTTCTATTTTTGTTTCATCAGACCAGAGGACATTTTCTCCAAAAAGTACAATCTTTATCCCCATGCAGTGGCTTCTTCCTTGCTGAGCAGCCTTTCAGGTTATCTCAATATAGGACTCGTTTTACTGTGGGTATAGATACTTTTGTACCTGTTTCCTCCAGCATCTTCACAAGGTCCTTTGCTGTTGTTCTGGGATTGATTTGCACTTGTCGCACCAAAGTACGTTCATCTCTAGGAGACAGAATGAGTCTCCTTCCTGAGCGGTATGATGGCTGCGTGGTCCCATGGTGTTTATACTTGCATACTATTGTTTATACAGATGAACGTGGTACCTTCAGGCATTTAGAAATTGCTCCCAAGGATGAACCAGACTTGTTGAGGTCTACAATTTTTTTATGAGATCTTGGCTGATTTTTTTATATTTTCTCATGATGTCAAACAAAGAGGCACTGAGTTTGAAGGTAGGCCTTGAAATACATCCACAGGTACACCGCCAATTGACTCAAATGATATCATTTAGCCTATCAGAAGCTTCTAAAGCCATGCCATCATTTTCTGGAATTTTCCAAGCTGTTTAAAGGCACAGTCAACTTAGTGTATGTAAACTTCTGGACCACTGGAATTGTGATACATTGAATTATAAGTGAAATCATCTGTCTGTAAACAATTGTTGGAAAAATGACTTGTGTCATGCACAAAGTAGATGTCCTAACCGACTTGCCAAAACTATAGTTTGTTAACAAGAAATTTGTGGAGTAGTTGAAAAATGAGTTTTAATGACTCCAACCTAAGTGTATGTAAACTTCTGAGTTCAACTGTATATGGTTCTTTCCACCTCATTCACTTTGATCCAGTCAAGAACAGCCTGTGTGAGATATTGTAGTCTACTAAATTTGAGATCCAACCTGGGCTCAGCGGTAGACGTAACATAATATGATATGTTTTGTTTAGTATGGTATGTATTCATTTGTGGATTGTCCATCATCCATTTCGTATGACATGTTACGAATTACAATTGTTATGGCTAATGTTCAACCCTACTAATCGGCCAGAGCGTCCAGTGTGCACTCTGAAGGTGAAACACTCTGAGTTTACAAACGGACAATCTGACAGCACAGTTGCAGTCTAGAAAGCTCTGGATAACATAACAGCCAAACCAGCTCTGTCAGGATGAGTAATGTTCAGTGGGAGGTTCTCTCTCTCTTAGATGTCTGGAAGTAGTTGGCAAGTTAGTACAGAACGTACGGATCAACCCTTAAAGAGACGGGTGGGGCTTAAGAGGGTGTGAATTATGTTGAATGGATGTAGATAAAGGGCACTCCGATAGTACCTCCAAAACATTTAAAGACCATTTTCTCAAAAGTGAGTTTACAAGTTTATCAATGTTCAAAGCAAAATGACTTTCACATTGTTCCTCAACTGTAGTGTATGATGTACCATTTTGTGGCTCTGAGTCTCTACTTTTATCCAATGTAAAAAACACAATTGAACATTTTGCAACATAAGACCTATTTGAGCCGGTCGGTCACATTTATCTGGTTATACACACAAAACAATAATGGTTCTAAATAGTACAAGATAGGGGTTATTTGGCTTGTAACCATAGTGGATCCCTTTTTGGTGCTATATAGAACCCTTTTTTGATTGTTCTATAAAGTACCATGCTCTCAAGGTTCTAAATTGAACCTGTATGGTTGAACCCGTTCCAAAGGTTCTATAAAGAACCATTAATAAAAGGTTCTATATAGTACCAAAAAACGGTTCAGCTATGGTTACAACACTTTTTTATGGTTCTTTATGGAACCTTTCTGGAGAATGATTCTATAAAGAACCTTTCTCAATTGGAAAGGTTCTTTGTAGATATTTTTAAAGGACCATAGAGGGTATTTTATTATGGTCAGCCATATTATATTGTTGCAGTTCCATAGGTGTTATTATTGTGTTCATTGACAAGTTCAATCAAGCGAGCTACCTCTGGAATAGCTGGGCGTCCCCGAGGAGAGAATTGAGAACCACTGACTGATTTAGTCAACTGTTCGTAAATTGACAGAAGGCCACATGTGAGTCTTTCACAAGACACAGTCACCGGCCATAGTC
Source organism: Oncorhynchus tshawytscha (assembly GCF_018296145.1). NCBI lineage: Eukaryota > Metazoa > Chordata > Actinopteri > Salmoniformes > Salmonidae > Oncorhynchus > Oncorhynchus tshawytscha. The sequence continues at coordinate 26,297,546 of NC_056452.1, read as the reverse complement.
ATACCGTATATAACATGTCATCTTCCTCTTCTTCGTGTGGTTTTCCTGCAGACTAGATGCGTTGCTGCGTATTGCTGCCTTTCACAGTTTGGAAAGTGCATTACATTTGTAAAAAGGATAAGGATAATTACACCACCATCTAGGTAAATGTTCATGAAAATGGTTTGTTCCTACAGACAGAGAGTAATGTGGCCGTGGTGTGTTATATAAAGCAGGCAGACAGGCATCGAGGCATTCAGTTACTGTTTGATGGACGTTAGAATGGCTAAAACAAGTGCCCTAAGTGACTATGAGCGTGGTATGATCGTCGTTGCCAGGCTCGCCGAATCCAGTATCTCAGAAAAGGTCAACCTCCTGTTTTTTTTTTCACGCACGACAGTGTCCATGGTTTACCGAGAATGGTGCGACAAACAAAAAACATCCAATCAGCAGCAGTCGTGTGGGTTAAAAAAGCTTGTTGAGGAGAGAGGTTGAAGGAGATGACAAGAATCGTGCAAGCTAATAGGTGGGCCACAAACAGACAAATAACGGCACAGTACAACAGGGGTGTGCAGAACGGCATCTCGGAATGCATAACTCGTCCATCCTTGTCACAGATTGGCTACTGCAGCAGACGACCACACCATGTTCCACTCCTATCAGCTAAAAACAAGAAGAAGCTGCTCCAGTGGGCACAAGATCACCAACACTGGACAATTGAGGAGAGGAAAAACATTGCCTGGTCTGGCGAATCCCGGCTCCTGTTGTGTCATGCTGCCTGGTGTCAATGGTACAGGCTGGTGGCAGTGGTCTTAATGGTGTGGTGAATGTTTTGCTGGCACACATTTGGTCCCTTGATACCAAATGAGCTGCGAACTGTCCTGGAGGCAAAATATGGGTGTGCCTAATAAACTATATCACTATTCCTAACACACCTCATCACCCCTTCCCAAAAAGGAAAAAAAAAAGCATCTAACCCTACAGTATATACAGTATATACTACAATCCCCATCCCACTACTTTGGCCCCAACAGGTCCTACCCCAGGTCATTGGGCTGGGAGGCTGGCACCCCTTCCCATCTAACCCTACAGTATATACAGTATATACTACAATCCCCATCCCACTACTTTGGCCCCAACAGATCCTACCCCAGGTCATGAGGCTGGGAGGCTGGAACCCCTTCCCATCTAACCCTACAGTATATACAGTATATACTACAATCCCCATCCCACTACTTTGGCCCCAACAGATCCTACCCCAGGTCATTGGGCTGGGAGGCTGGCACCCCTTCCCATCTAACCCCTACAATCCCCATCCCACTACTTTGGCCCCAACAGATCCCACCCCCCATCCCATCTAACCCTACAGTATATACAGTATATACTACAATCCCCATCCCACTACTTTGGCCCCAACAGATCCTACCCCAGGTCATTGGGCTGGGAGGCTGGAACCCCTTCCCATCTAACCCTACAGTATATACAGTATATACTACAATCCCCATCCCACTACTTTGGCCCCAACAGATCCTACCCCAGGTCATTGGGCTGGGAGGCTGGAACCCCTTCCCATCTAACCCTACAGTATATACTACAATCCCCATCCCACTACTTTGGCCCCAACAGATCCTACCCCAGGTCATTGGGCGGGGAGGCTGGAACCCCTTCCCATCTAACCCTACAGTATATACAGTATATACTACAATCCCCATCCCACTACTTTGGCCCCAACAGATCCTACCCCAGGTCATTGGGCTGGGAGGCTGGAACCCCTTCCCATCTAACCCTACAGTATATACTACAATCCCCATCCCACTACTTTGGCCCCAACAGATCCTACCCCAGGTCATTGGGCTGGGAGGCTGGAACCCCTTCCCATCTAACCCTACAGTATATACTACAATCCCCATCCCACTACTTTGGCCCCAACAGATCCTACCCCAGGTCATTGGGCGGGGAGGCTGGAACCCCTTCCCATCTAACCCTACAGTATATACAGTATATACTACAATCCCCATCCCACTACTTTGGCCCCAACAGATCCTACCCCAGGTCATTGGGCTGGGAGGCTGGAACCCCTTCCCATCTAACCCTACAGTATATACTACAATCCCCATCCCACTACTTTGGCCCCAACAGATCCTACCCCAGGTCATTGGGCTGGGAGGCTGGAACCCCTTCCCATCTAACCCTACAGTATATACAGTATATACTACTATCCCCATCCCACTACTTTGGCCTCAACAGATCCTACCCCAGGTCATTGGGCTGGGAGGCTGGAACCCCTTCCCATCTAACCCTACAGTATATACTACAATCCCCATCCCACTACTTTGGCCCCAACAGATCCTACCCCAGGTCATTGGGCTGGGAGGCTGGAACCCCTTCCCATCTAACCCTACAGTATATACAGTATATACTACAATCCCCATCCCACTACTTTGGCCCCAACAGATCCTACCCCAAGTCATTGGGCTGGGAGGCTGGAACCCCTTCCCATCTAACCCTACAGTATATACAGTATATACTACAATCCCCATCCCACTACTTTGGCCCCAACAGATCCTACCCCAAGTCATTGGGCTGGGAGGCTGGAACCCCTTCCCATCTAACCCTACAGTATATACAGTATATACTACAATCCCCATCCCACTACTTTGGCCCCAACAGATCCTACCCCAGGTCATTGGGCTGGGAGGCTGGAACCCCTTCCCATCTAACCCTACAGTATATACTACAATCCCCATCCCACTACTTTGGCCCCAACAGATCCTACCCCAGGTCATTGGGCTGGGAGGCTGGAACCCCTTCCCATCTAACCCTACAGTATATACAGTATATACTACAATCCCCAATCCCACTACTTTGGCCCCAACAGATCCTACCCCAGGTCATTGGGCTGGGAGGCTGGAACCCCTTCCCATCTAACCCTACAGTATATACTACAATCCCCATCCCACTACTTTGGCCCCAACAGATCCTACCCCAGGTCATTGGGCTGGGAGGCTGGAACCCCTTCCCATCTAACCCTACAGTATATACAGTATATACTACAATCCCCAATCCCACTACTTTGGCCCCAACAGATCCTACCCCAAGTCATTGGGCTGGGAGGCTGGAACCCCTTCCCATCTAACCCTACAGTATATACAGTATATACTACAATCCCCATCCCACTACTTTGGCCTCAACAGATCCTACCCCAGGTCATTAGGCTGGGAGGCTGGAACCCCTTCCCATCTAACCCTACAGTATATACAGTATATACTACAATCCCCATCCCACTACTTTGGCCCCAACAGATTCGACACCAGGCTGTCGGCTGGGAGGCTGGAACCCCTTCTCTCAAAACCCCCTGTAGTTCTTCTGCACTAAAATCTCTGATACCCAAAAAACGTATCTGCGGCTCCTCCTTCCAATTCAATCTCCTGGGATTTCCTTTCGATCTGTGGGGTACAAATGCCTAGAAGCCAACCTTACTAAAGCACAAACTGTCCAGGTCACTCTGTACTGGCCTACTACTCACAGGGATCCTCTCAGGCTCCGTCACCCTTAGTCCACCATCCTCTACTTTCCTCACTGTCTCAGCATGACACTTCCTGCACTGCTCTCACCATAGAAACTTCAACCTGTTTCACTCACACAGGACAGTTTTGATCCAACATGGCCACGGCCACAATTGAAACACTCCACTTTTTCCCCTGAAATTAAACAATATTTTGTCCCATGCCCTCCTGCAAACTTCTCACACCTCGGAATCTCCCTCCTATATACTGCTGCAACATGACAAATAAACTTGCCACTTGAAACACCATAGTGGGTTCGGAAACAAAAGCTCTCACGGGATAACTCATGTACCCTAGCATGGTATTATCCCACAAACACTCTACATCAAAACTCAGAAGGACAGACACGGTCTCCTCAGTCTTACACAAGCCACCGGGTGGGTGATGCACCAAACGGCGACTATCACAGACACCCGGGATCCACAACTTCAGTTGATCCACCTTAACCTGACCCCAGTTACCACTCCTTCCAGCGGCTCTCTGCCCCAGAGAGCAAAGCAGGAGACCACTTTTGTCCAGAGACTCGAAAACGTGCAGCGCCCTCTCCCTCTGACCAGGGAGAGGCCACTCAATTCAATTCAATTCAAGGGCTTTATTGGCATGGGAAACATGTGTTAACATTGCCAAAGCAAGTGAGGTAGACAATATATAAAGTGAAATAAACAATACAAATTAACAGTAGACATCACACATACTCTCCCTCTGACCAGGGAGAGGGCACTCGACCTCTGACCAGGGAGAGGGCACTCGACCTCTGACCAGGGAGAGGGCACTCAACCTCTGACCAGGGAGAGGGCACTCAACCTCTGACCAGGGAGAGGGCACGACCTCTGACCCACTGACCCTGACCAGGGAGGGGGCACTCAACCTCCTCTGACCACCTCTGACCAGGAGAGGGCACTCGACCCTGACCTGACCAGGAGAGGGCACACCTCTGACCAGGAGAGGGCACGACCTCTGACCAGGAGAGGGGCACGACCTCTGACCAGGGACCTCTGACCAGGAGGGCACTCAACCTCTGACCAGGGAGAGGGCACTCAACCTCTGACCAGGGAGAGGGCACTCAACCTCTGACCAGGGAGAGGGCACTCAACCTCTGACCAGGAGAGGGCACTCAACCTCTGACCAGGGAGAGGACACTCAACCTCTGACCAGGGAGAGGACACTCGACCTCTGACCAGGGAGACCTCTGACCAGGAGACTGACCAGGAGAGGGCCTCTGACCAGGGAGAGGGCACTCTCCCTCTGACCAGGAGAGGACACTCGACCTCTGACCAGGAGAGGGCACTCGACCTCTGACCAGGAGAGGGCACTCAACCTCTGACCAGGGGGAGAGGGCACTCGACCTCTGACCAGGGAGAGGGCACTCGACCTCTGACCAGGGAGAGGACACTCGACCTCTGACCAGGGAGGGGCACTCAACCTCTGACCAGGGAGGGGGCACTCGACCTCTGACCAGGGAGAGGGCACTCGACCTCTGACCAGGGAGAGGCACACTGACCAGGGAGAGGGCACCTCTGACCAGGAGAGGGCACTCGACCTCTGACCAGGAGAGGGCACTCGACCTCTGCACCACCTCTGACCAGGAGAGGGCACTCGACCTCTGACCAGGGAGAGGACACTCGACCTCTGACCAGGAGAGGGCACTCAACCTCTGACCAGGGCACTCAACCTCTGACCAGAGGGCACTCAACCTCTGACCAGGAGAGGACACTCAACCTCTGACCAGGAGAGGGCACTCAACCTCTGACCAGGACCAGGGAGGGCACTCAACCTCTGACACCACCTCTGGGAGAGGGCACTCGACCTCTGACCAGGGAGAGGGGAGAGGGACACTCGACCTCTGACCAGGAGAGGGCACTGACCCCTCTGACCAGGGACCAGGGAGGGCACTGACCAGGACCTCTGACCAGGGAGAGGGCACTCAACCTCTGACCAGGGAGAGGGCACTCAACCTCTGACCAGGGACTCAACCTCTGACCAGGGAGAGGGCACTCAACCTCTGACCAGGGAGAGGGCACTCAACCTCTGACCAGGGAGAGGGCACTCAACCTCTGACCAGGGAGAGGGGCACTCAACCTCTGGATACGCTGAACGAATCGACAGAACCCAACTCCTTTACACAGCCTGATACCACAAACGGATTGGCCAAAAGGCATGGATCTTTCTCCAGGAATCATACTCCCACCGGGCCAGAATCATCTCGGGCATATTCCTGACCAATGGCGTGGTGCTCGGAAGCTTTCACCTCACCTGATGACACAGCTTCTTTCTCCTCACTATTGTGTGATCCTCACTATTAGGATCAATTTCAAGTTCACTACCTGCCTTCTGCTGCCATTCTCCCTCATTCGCTCGCTCATCCACACATTGTTCCGGGAACAACTTTTACAATTTTTCACAAGAGTTTTGTTCCTCAGTCAAGTTTTCAACTATAAAAGGTAGGCTGCTGACGAGCCCGATAAGGCTGCTCATAATAATGTCTGGAACGGAGTGAGTGGAATGGAAGCAAACTCATGGAAACCAAGTGTATTCTGTATTCAATACCATTCAACTCCACTCCACCCTTTACCACAAGCCCACCCTCGCCAATTAAGGTTCTACCAACCTGCTATGATGTAATATCATAACACAACACATTAGATAAACTGTAATGACACTCTCACTCACAGATGCACAAAACAAGCTGTGTAAACCACACCCCAAAATATTCAAATGAGCCTCCTCCCCTACATTTTATATTATCTCCTATATTACCTCTTGAAGAGCTCCAAGGGTTCTTTGAATCATTATGGTTCCACATAGAACCATCCCCCTTCCCAAAGAACCCTTGAGGAACCCTTGTTTTGTTGTGTAGCCTGAAGGCTCTGGTAACTCAATACTCAATACAACTCACAAGAAGGAAGGACAAAGGGATCTGTCAGATACTACCCACATTGAACTATGCACAAAGCATTGTCACTGTAACCTATGCAGAGAATACATAGACATTTATAGACATCTATAAACAGAAAGACCCCACACAGACAGTTAGTGTAAATAGGTATGTAGTGACCTGTAGTGAGACGGCAGGCTGTGGTTTTGTGGTTGAGGATGTTTATCAAGCTACCCCCTGGACAGAGAGAGGGCGATGCCCATTGAGAATATGAGGAAACCACAACTTCGTCCCCATACTGTTCTGTACAGAAATACAGGAAGGAAACCTCTAAGAAACAAGCCATAACCATAACAGCGCTCGCTCACCCACGCATGATGGTCCTCTGGTTACCATGGCAACGCACATTTATAACACACACGGCCGTAGATGCATGTACGCGAACACGCCCAAACACACACACACACACACACAACAGCAGTATCTAATCTAACTGAACTTTAACATAGAGAGAGAGGGAGGCTGAAATAGCTGAGATTCTATAAATAACAGATTGTTTCAGTAAAATGTTATCAGATAGGTGGAGACTGTTAGGAAAACAGACAGTTACATTTGCTCTGCTGATGAACTGTGTGTGTATGTGTGTGTGTGTGTGTGTGTGTGTGTGTGTGTGTGTGTGTGTGTGTGTGTGTGTGTGTGTGTGTGTGTGTGTGTGTGAACGTAAGCGTGTGTGTGTGAACGTAAGCATGTGTGTGTGTGTGTGTGTGTGTGTGTGTGTGTGTGTGTGTGAACGTAAGCATGTGTGTGTGAACGTAAGCGTGTGTGTGTGTGTGTGTGTGTGTGTGTGAACGTAAGCGTGTGTGTGTGTGTGTGTGTGTGTGTGTGTGTGTGTGTGTGAACGTAAGCATGTGTGTGTGAACGTAAGCGTGTGTGTGTGTGAACGTAAGCGTGTGTGTGTGAACGTAAGCGTGCGCGTGTGTGTATGGACTGTTCATTTATTTTTTTCCCCAAATACATGAGGAAAGAACAGGAAATAAGGCCTGGTGATTGTCTATGCCCCTCAGAGGCTGGTTTCACATGACCACAACTACAATAATAACTTACATTTTTCAGCTGGATGACCGTTAATGCTGTGTCTATTTCTGTGCAAAGGCATGAAAAGGAAGCAATTTGACAGAAAATAAACCTCTCATTGCTGTCATCTCTCTATAATATCACCCTCCTGTCATCTCTCTATAATATCACCCTCCTGTCATCTCTCTATAATATCACCCTCCTGTCATCTCTCTATAATATCACCCTCCTGTCATCTCTCTATAATATCACCCTCCTGTCATCTCTCTATAATATCACCCTCATCTGTCTATAATATCACCCTCATCTGTCTATAATATCACCCTCCTGTCATCTGTCTATAATATCACCCTCCTGTCATCTCTCTATAATATCACCCTCCTGTCATCTCTCTATAATATCACCCTCATCTCTCTATAATAACACCCTCATCTCTCTATAATATCACCCTCCTCTCTCTATAATATCACCCTCATCTCTCTATGATATCACCCTCATCTCTCTATAATATCACCCTCCTCTCTCTATAATATCACCCTCATCTCATCTCTCTATAATATCACCCTCCTCTCTCTATGATATCACCCTCATCTCTCTATGATATCACCCTCATCTCTCTATAATATCACCCTCATCTCTCTATGATATCACCCTCATCTCATCTCTCTATAATATCACCCTCCTCTCTCTATAATATCACCCTCATCTCTCTATAATATCACCCTCCTCTCTCTATGATATCACCCTCATCTCTATAATACCACCCTCATAATATCACCCTCCTCTCTCTATAATATCACCCTCATCTCATCTCTCTATAATATCACCCTCCTCTCTCTATGATATCACCCTCATCTCTCTATAATATCACCCTCCTGTCATCCTCTATAATATCCCATCTCTCTATAATATCACCCTCATCTCTCTATGATATCACCCTCATCTCTCTATAATATCACCCTCATCTCTCTATAATACCACCCTCATCTCATCTCTCTATAATATCACCCTCATCTCTCTATGATATCACCCTCCCGTCATCTCTCTATAATATCACCCTCCTGTCATCTCTCTATAATATCACCCTCATCTCTCTGTAATATCACCCTCATCTCTCTACAATATCACCCTCATCTCTCTATAATATCACCCTCATCTATCTGTAATATCACCCTCCTGTCATCTCTCTATAATATCACCCTCATCTATCTGTAATATCACCCTCCTGTCATCTCTCTATAATATCACACACATCTCTCTGTAATATCACCCTCCTGTCATCTCTCTATAATATCACACACATCTCTCTGTAATATCACCCTCATCTCTCTATAATATCACCCTCATCTCTCTATAATATCACCCTCCTGTCATCTCTCTATAATATCACCCTCGTCTCTCTGTAATATCATCCCTATGATATGTCATCTGTCTATAATATCACCCTCATCTCTCTATAATCACCCGTATTTCATCTCTATAATATCACCCCCCCTCATCTCTCTATAATATCACCCTCATCTCTCTATAATATCACCCCAATTATCTGTAATATCACCCTCATCTCATCTCTCTATAATATCACCCTCATCTCTATAATATCACCCTCATCTCTCTATAATATCACCCTCATCATCTCTCTATAATATCACCCTCCTCATCTCTCTATAATATCACACTCATCTCTCTATGATATCACCCTCTCTCTATAATATCATCTCTCTATAATATCACCCTCATCTCTCATCATCTCTCTATAATATCACCCTCATCTCTCTATGATATCACCCTCATCTCTCTATAATATCACCCTCATCTCATCTCTCTATAATATCACCCTCCTCTCTCTATGATATCACCCTCTCTCTCTATAATACCACCCTCATCTCATCTCTCTATAATATCACCCTCCTCTCTCTATGATATCACCCTCATCTCTCTATAATATCACCCTCATCTCTCTATAATATCACTCTCATCTCTCTATAATACCACCCTCATCTCATCTCGCTATAATATCACCCTCATCCTCTATGATATCAATCTCTCTATAATATCACCCTCATCTCATCTCTCTATAATATCACCCCTCATCTCTCTATAATATCACCCTCATCTCTCTATAATATCACCCTCATCTATCTGTAATATCACCCTCCTGTCATCTCTCTATAATATCACCCTCATCTATCTGTAATATCACCCTCCTGTCATCTCTCTATAATATCACACACATCTCTCTGTAATATCACCCTCATCTCTCTATAATATCACCCTCATCTCTCTATAATATCACCCTCCTGTCATCTCTCTATAATATCACCCTCGTCTCTCTGTAATATCACCCTGCTGTCATCTGTCTGTAATATCACCCTCATCTCTCTATAATAACACCCGTATCTCTCTATAATATCACCCTCATCTCTCTATAATATCACCCTCATCTCTCTGTAATATCACCCACAATTATCTGTAATATCACCCTCATCTCATCTCTCTGTAATATCACCCTCATCTCTATAATATCACCCTCATCGCTCTATAATATCACCCTCATCACATCTCTCTGTAATATCACCCACATCTCTCTGTAATATCACTATCATTTTCTCTATAATTTCACCCTCATCCCTCTATAATATCACCCTCCTGTCATCTCTCTATAATATCAGCCCCATCTCTCTATAATATCACCCTCATCTCTATATAATATCACCCTCATCTCATCTCTCTATAATATCACCCTCATCACATCTCTCTATAATATCACCCTCATCTCTCTGTAATATCACCCTCATCTCTATATAATATCACCCTCATCTCATCTCTCTATAATATCACCCTCATCACATCTCTCTATAATATCACCCTCATCTCTCTGTAATATCACCCTCATCTCTCTATAATATCACCCACATCTCTCTATAATATCACCCTCCTCTCATCTCTGTATAATATCAACCTCATCTCTCTATAATATCACCCACATCTCTCTATAATATCACCCACATCTCTCTATAACATCACCCACATCTCTCTGTAATATCACCCTCCTCTCATCTATATAACCCTTATTTTACCAGGTAACTTGACTGAGAACACATTCTCATTTACAGCAACGACCTGGGGAATAGTTACATGGGAGAGGAGGGTGGCTGAATGAGCCAATTGTAAACTGGGGATGAATAGGTGACCATGATGGTATGAGGGCCAGATTGGGAATTTAGCCAGGACACCGGGGTTAACAACCCAACTCTTACGATAAGGTCAGGACACCCATTTAACGTCCCATTCGAAAGACAGATATGGTTATTCTCCAGACCTGACAAACACACAACACATTAGGGGAATCAACTCAACGATAAAATTATTATAGAAGGGAAATAACAATTGAAAGTGCCATGCTTTTGGCTCTCTTACAGACACTGCTTCAGAAGAGGATGTAGCCAAACATGGCTGCCCTGGAGGGGTTTGTCTTCTACCATTAACACGTTAACCAAAGAGGCCTTCGTCCGTCTAAACGGAGACAGAAGAAGGAGGTAGAGGAGCAACTTGTATTTCTGCTCGTGATTATAGGCTTTTCATTTGAGATGTTTACTCATGGCCAAGTGCAGACCACTGTGACCATCTGCCCCAATACCCACACCCACGCATGCACGCACGCAAACATGCACACACACACGCACGCACGCACGAACACACACACACACGCGCACGCAGTAACACACAGTAATATAGAGAAACCATGATTTGAGACATGCATGCTGGGAATGTCATTGATCTGCCTTAGTATAGCTACTGTCATTCACAACACATTCACTTGCTAAGGCACTGACTGAACAGCTTTACTCATATAGACTGAGTAGGTGGAGTCATGACAAAACTATATCTCTACATTCTAAACAGTCCACATCCTCCCATTCTAAATAGTCCACATCCTCCCATTCTAAATAGTCTTCATCCTCCCATTCTAAATAGTCTTCATCCTCCCATTCTAAATAGTCCACATCCTCCCATTCTAAATAGTCCACATCCTCCCATTCTAAATAGTCTACATCCTCCCATTCTAAATAGTCCACATCCTCCCATTCTAAATAGTCCACATCCTCCCATTCTAAATAGTCCACATCCTCCCATTCTAAATAGTCCACATCCTCCCATTCTAAATAGTCCACATCCTCCCATTCTAAATAGCCTACAACCTCCCATTCTAAATAGTCCACAACCTCCCATTCTAAATAGCCTACAACCTCCCATTCTAAATAGTCCATATCCTCCCATTCTAAATAGTCCACATCCTCCCATTCTAAATAGTCCATATCCTCCCATTCTAAATAGTCCATATCCTCCCATTCTAAATAGTCCATATCCTCCCATTCTAAATAGTCCATATCCTCCCATTCTAAATAGTCCACATCCTCCCATTCTAAATAGTCCATATCCTCCCATTCTAAATAGTCCATATCCTCCCATTCTAAATAGTCCACATCCTCCCATTCTAAATAGTCCACATCCTCCCATTCTAAATAGTCCACATCCTCCCATTCTAAATAGTCCACATCCTCCCATTCTAAATAGTCCACAACCTCCCATTCTAAATAGTCCATATCCTCCCATTCTAAATAGTCCACATCCTCCCATTCTAAATAGTCCATATCCTCCCATTCTAAATAGTCCACATCCTCCCATTCTAAATAGTCCATATCCTCCCATCCTCCTCTAAATAGTCCATATCTAAATAGTCCATATCCTCCCATTCTAAATAGTCCATATCCTCCCCTAAATAGTCTAAATAGTCCATATCCTCCCCCATCCCTAAATGGTCTACAACTTCCCAATCTAAATAGTCCATATCCTCCCATTCTAAATGGTCCACAACTTCCCATTCTAAATAGTCCATATCCTCCCATTCTAAATGGTCTACAACTTCCCATTCTAAATAGTCTACATCATCCCATTCTAAATAGTCTACATCCTCCCATTCTAAATGGTCTACATTCTCCCATGATGCCTATTTTACTTCTCCTCAAATTATAACCAGCATCTGTAAACTCAGAACCTGAACTTCATTAATGTATTCTCTCTCCGTCTCTGAAAGCTGCCAGCAGAGCAGGAAAATAACCTCCCCCAGGAGGTCTCCCATTTCTTTTCACACCATCATATAATTACTTCACGTATCCCCCTGAGTTCATTTAAGGTCAGTAAATCAATACTTTCCCTGTCCCTGTCCTGTTCTTAACAGAGGAAAGTACTGCAGTGCTTTCTCCGTCTCTGTGTTTCTCCGTCTCTGTGTTCCTCTGTCTCTGTGTTCCTCTGTCTCTGTGTTCCTCTGTCTCTGTGTTCCTCTGTCTCTGTGTTCCTCTGTCTCTGTGTTCCTCTGTCTCTGTGTTCCTCAGTCTCTGTGTTCCTCTGTCTCTGTGTTTCTCCGTCTCTGTGTTTCTCAGTCTCTGTGTTTCTCCGTCTCTGTGTTTCTCCGTCTCTGTGTTCCTCCGTCTCTGTGTTCCTCCGTCTCTGTGTTTCTCCGTCTCTGTGTTTCTCAGTCTCTGTGTTCCTCCGTCTCTGTGTTCCTCCGTCTCTGTGTTCCTCCGTCTGTGTTCCTCTGTCTCTGTGTTCCTCTGTCTCTGTGTTCCTCTGTCTCTGTGTTTCTCTGTGTTTCTCCGTCTCTGTGTTTCTCCGTCTCTGTGTTCCTCCGTCTCTGTGTTCCTCCGTCTCTGTGTTCCTCTGTCTGTGTATTCCTCTGTCTCTGTGTTCCTCCATCTATGTGTATCTCTGTCTCTGTGTTTCTCCGTCTCTGTGTTTCTCTGTCTCTGTGTTCCTCTGTCTCTGTTTCTCTGTGTTTCTCTGTGTTTCTCCGTCTCTGTGTTCCTCTGTCTCTGTGTTTCTCCGTCTCTGTGTTTCTCCGTCTCTGTGTTTCTCCGTCTCTGTGTTTCTCCGTCTCTGTGTGTCTCTGTGTTTCTCTGTCTCTGTGTTCCTCTGTCTCTGTGTTCCTCTGTCTCTGTGTGTCTCTGTGTTTCTCTGTCTCTGTGTTCCTCTGTCTCTGTGTGTCTCTGTGTTTCTCTGTCTCTGTGTTCCTCTGTCTCTGTGTTCCTCTGTCTCTGTGTTCCTCTGTCTCTGTGTTCCTCTGTGTTTCTCTGTCTCTGTGTTTCTCTGTGTTTCTCTGTCCCTGTGTTTCTCTGTGTTTCTCTGTCTCTGTGTTTCTCCGTCTCTGTGTTCCTCTGTCTCTGTGTGTCTCTGTGTTCCTCTGTCTCTGTGTTCCTCTGTGTTTCTCTGTCTCTGTGTTTCTCTGTGTTTCTCTGTCCCTGTGTTTCTCTGTGTTTCTCTGTCTCTGTGTTCCCCTTAACCAACATTATGTAACAGTAGGACATTGAACATTCCATTGACATTGTTATGTAACAATAGGACATTGAACATTTCATTGACATTGTTATGTAACAGTAGGACATTGAACATTCCATTGACATTGTTATGTAACAGTAGGACATTGAACATTTCATTGACATTGTTATGTAACAGTAGGACATTGAACATTCCATTGACATTGTTATGTAACAGTAGGACATTGAGCATTCCATTGACATTGTTATGTAACAGTAGGACATTGAACATTCCATTGACATTGTTATGTAACAGTAGGACATTGAACATTCCATTGACATTGAGTTTCACTCATACCAACTGTCAACATCTCTGTATTAATATGAATCAATCTACCTTAGGCAATACATGTACATTTCCTTCAGAAAGTATTCTTGTATGCCCATGTGGGCTGGGCACCGGTAGGTGTATAACACTATAAATCAACCATTCCTACCCTTTAACTTATTACACATTTTGTTGCCTTATAGCCTGAAATCAAAACGGATAAAAAATATAAAAAATATCACTCATCTACACACAATACCCCATAATGACAAAGTGAAAACATGTTTTTAGACATTTTCACACCACTGACTCAATACTTTGTAGAAGCCCCTTTGGCAGCGATTACAGCTGGATAAGTCTGAGTGAGTCAATACTTTGTAGAAGCCCCTTTGGCAGCGATTACAGCTGGGTAAGTCTGAGTGAGTCAATACTTTGTAGAAGCCCCTTTGGCAGCGATTACAGCTGGGTAAGTCTGAGTGAGTCAATACTTTGTAGAAGCCCCTTTGGCAGCGATTACAGCTGGGTAAGTCTGAGTGAGTCAATACTTTGTAGAAGCCCCTTTGGCAGCGATTACAGCTGGGTAAGTCTGAGTGAGTCAATACTTTGTAGAAGCCCCTTTGGCAGCGATTACAGCTGGGTAAGTCTGAGTGAGTCAATACTTTGTAGAAGCCCCTTTGGCAGCGATTACAGCTGGGTAAGTCTGAGTGAGTCAATACTTTGTAGAAGCCCCTTTGGCAGCGATTACAGCTGGGTAAGTCTGAGTGAGTCAATACTTTGTAGAAGCCCCTTTGGCAGCGATTACAGCTGGGTAAGTCTGAGTGAGTCAATAATTTGTAGAAGCCCCTTTGGCAGTGATTACAGCTGGGTAAGTCTGAGTGAGTCAATACTTTGTAGAAGCCCCTTTGGCAGTGATTACAGCTGGGTAAGTCTGAGTGAGTCAATACTTTGTAGAAGCCCCTTTGGCAGTGATTACAGCTGGGTAAGTCTGAGTGAGTCAATACTTTGTAGAAGCCCCTTTGGCAGCGATTACAGCTGGGTAAGTCTGAGTGAGTCAATACTTTGTAGAAGCCCCTTTGGCAGTGATTACAGCTGGGTAAGTCTGAGTGAGTCAATACTTTGTAGAAGCCCCTTTGGCAGTGATTACAGCTGGGTAAGTCTGAGTGAGTCAATACTTTGTAGAAGCCCCTTTGGCAGTGATTACAGCTGGGTAAGTCTGAGTGAGTCAATACTTTGTAGAAGCCCCTTTGGCAGCGATTACAGCTGGGTAAGTCTGAGTCAGTCAATACTTTGTAGAAGCCCCTTTGGCAGCGATTACAGCTGGGTAAGTCTGAGTCAGTCAATACTTTGTAGAAGCCCCTTTGGCAGCGATTACAGCTGGGTAAGTCTGAGTGAGTCAATACTTTGTAGAAGCCCCTTTGGCAGTGATTACAGCTGGGTAAGTCTGAGTGAGTCAATACTTTGTAGAAGCCCCTTTGGCAGTGATTACAGCTGGGTAAGTCTGAGTGAGTCAATACTTTGTAGAAGCCCCTTTGGCAGTGATTACAGCTGGGTAAGTCTGAGTGAGTCAATACTTTGTAGAAGCCCCTTTGGCAGCGATTACAGCTGGGTAAGTCTGAGTGAGTCAATACTTTGTAGAAGCCCCTTTGGCAGTGATTACAGCTGGGTAAGTCTGAGTGAGTCAATACTTTGTAGAAGCCCCTTTGGCAGTGATTACAGCTGGGTAAGTCTGAGTGAGTCAATACTTTGTAGAAGCCCCTTTGGCAGTGATTACAGCTGGGTAAGTCTGAGTGAGTCAATACTTTGTAGAAGCCCCTTTGGCAGTGATTACAGCTGGGTAAGTCTGAGTGAGTCAGTACTTTGTAGAAGCCCCTTTGGCAGTGATTACAGCTGGGTAAGTCTGAGTGAGTCAATACTTTGTAGAAGCCCCTTTGGCAGTGATTACAGCTGGGTAAGTCTGAGTGAGTCAATACTTTGTAGAAGCCCCTTTGGCAGTGATTACAGCTGGGTAAGTCTGAGTGAGTCAATACTTTGTAGAAGCCCCTTTGGCAGTGATTACAGCTGGGTAAGTCTGAGTGAGTCAATACTTTGTAGAAGCCCCTTTGGCAGTGATTACAGCTGGGTAAGTCTGAGTGAGTCAATACTTTGTAGAAGCCCCTTTGGCAGTGATTACAGCTGGGTAAGTCTGAGTGAGTCAATACTTTGTAGAAGCCCCTTTGGCAGTGATTACAGCTGGGTAAGTCTGAGTGAGTCAATACTTTGTAGAAGCCCCTTTGGCAGTGATTACAGCTGGGTAAGTCTGAGTGAGTCAATACTTTGTAGAAGCCCCTTTGGCAGTGATTACAGCTGGGTAAGTCTGAGTGAGTCAATACTTTGTAGAAGCCCCTTTGGCAGTGATTACAGCTGGGTAAGTCTGAGTGAGTCAATACTTTGTAGAAGCCCCTTTGGCAGTGATTACAGCTGGGTAAGTCTGAGTGAGTCAATACTTTGTAGAAGCCCCTTTGGCAGTGATTACAGCTGGGTAAGTCTGAGTGAGTCAATACTTTGTAGAAGCCCCTTTGGCAGTGATTACAGCTGGGTAAGTCTGAGTGAGTCAATACTTTGTAGAAGCCCCTTTGGCAGTGATTACAGCTGGGTAAGTCTGAGTCCCTAAGAGCTTTTCACACCTGGATTGCGCAACATTTACCCATTCTTCTTTTCTTTTTTTTTTTCAAGCTCTGTCAAATTGATTGTTAATCGTTGCTAGACAACCATTTTCAGATCATGACAGATTGTTAAGTGGATTTTAGTCAAAACTGTAACTCGGTCACTCAACAACATTCACTGAATTATTGGTAAGCAACTGCAGTATAGATTTGTCCTTGTGTTTTAGGTTATTGTCCTGCTGAAAGGTGAGTTAATCTCCCAGCGTCTGGTGGAAAGCAGACTGAACCAGGTTTTCCTCTAGGATTTTGCCTGTGCTTAGTTCCATTCCGTTCCTTTTGTGTCCTGAAAAACTCCCCAGTCCTTAACGATTCAAATTATTTTAATTCTGTACAGGCTTTTCACAGAGATGAGGTAGTCAATTCAAAAATCATGCTAAACATTATTATTGCACACAGAGTGAGTCCATGCAACTTATTATGTGACTTGTTAAGCAAATGTGTACTCCTGAACATATTTAGGCTTTCCCATAACAAAGGGGTTGAACACTTATTGACACAAGACAATTCAGCTTTCATGTTTTATTAATTTGATTTCATGGGGTTTTGTGTCAGAGACAAACAATCTCAATTGAACCCATTTTAAATTCAGGCTGTAACACAACAAAATGTGTAAAAAGTCAAGAGGTGTGAATCCTTTCTGAAGGCACTGTATATCAGTCTCCTTACCGTTGCTGGAGGTGTTGACATAGTAGCGCCGCCCCTGTGGTGACATGTAGCACTTCCAGTGTTGAGGGAGAGGCTCTCCTACATCCTCAACCGGCAGTGAGGTCATCGACGCAGTTTTCTGTCAAAACAGATAAAGACGGAAATGGACATAAAGGACTTTCAGTTTTCTCACAAGTTTTTTTTCCTAGCTCATTTCACAATGACATCATTGGCGGAAATACTGTGGTATATTTAAGCAATAAGGCCCGAGGAGTTGTCGTATATGGCCAATATACCACGGCTAAGGGATGTGTCCAGGATCTCCACGTTGCGTCATGCGTAATAACAGCCCTTAGCCGTGGTATTTTGGCCATATACCACACACCCCCGTGGTGCCTTATTGCTATTATAAACTGGTGTAATTAGAGCAGTAAAAATAAATGTTTTGTTATACCTGTGGTATATGGTCTAATATACCACGGCTGTCAGCCAATCGGCATTCAGGGCTCAAACCACCAAGTTTATAATGCAATACTAAGAACAACAAACAACTATAGCCAGTCTGCTATTGGCCAGGCATGATAGAACTGATTGGAGGTGCATGCACACACATATGTCCGCCTACATTTTAAATAATTTATTTGAATCCTCCAATCAAATTTACAGAAAAAAGATCCAAACATTTCAAAGGTCCCTGTATGGCAGTCCAGGGTACAGAAAGCAGCTCCTTCTCCAAACAGCTAGGCTGCCAACGACAGCTGAAACAGAGCAGTACCTAGCCAATTGGTTTGCCCTAGTTTTTGTCAGGCCCGCAATCTGGAGGCCACGCACTGGAAGCCTGTGTACATGGCTGAGACTGCCAAATATCAGAGCCACCAGCTTGCACCTCCACCCGAGGCTGTCCAAGCGTGCCACAGGGGCTAGTATTTAAGCAGCTTCTCTGCAAAGGTCTTCTACATGTAGCCGTCCAATGAGCAGCCCACTTCCAAAAATTAGCACCTCCCCCTTGCCTCCCCCCACAACAACAATATCTGGGGTATTTGGCACACAGGAAAACACATCACTATCAACATCAAACCAGCTTCCCCTTCACACAAGAATGTTTATGCATGTGTGCTGGCAAGACTACTTGCCTCACCTTGCTGACTATTAGGTCTACAAGGAGGTCATGTCTAGCACTGTACAAATCCTTGTATGAACAGATGCCATTTAAAACAGCGGCAATGGATTACACTTGACTCATGTAGAATACAAAATGGGTCACACACACACACACACACACACACACACACACACAAACTAACTGTATAGCCAACTCTGGCCAGATGCTACTGATTAAAACACCATGGCTCAGCATAAGGTCAAAACCATTGTAACATGTTATTGTGCTTAGGAAAACTGCCTGGAATTCCTTAACGATTACTCTCTGTTATTGGAGAGGTTGCCAAGTTGCTCAAGCGACTTTAAGAGATACGTTTTAGTGGGAAACTTATCCAGACACCGGGGTGATTCAGGAGAGTTCTACGTTACGGTCTTTACGTCACTGCATGTCTACAGAGGGACAAAGGGAGGCTTGAGACATCTATTGTAATTCTTCACCTTTACATACATCTATGTAATCATCCCCAAAGCCAACACCTCCTTTGGCCGCCTTTCCTTCCAGTTCTCTGCTGCCAATGACTGGAACGAATTGCAAAAATTTGCTTGGAGACTTATGTCTCCCTCGCTAACTTTAAGGGTCAGCTGTCAGAGAGGCTTACCGATTGCTGCAGCTGTACACAGCCCATCTGTAAATAGCCCATCCAACCAACTACCTACCTCATCCCCATATTTATCATCCCCTACCTCATTCCCATATTTATTTTCTGCTCTTTATGCTATGCTTTATCTTGGCCAGGTCGCAGCTGTAAATGAGAACTTGTTCTCAACTTGCCTACCTGGTTAAATAAAGGTGAAATAAAAAAAAATAAAAGATTATGCTTAGCTAAATATGGTGTGTTGGTTGGTGATGGTTGATTGGTGATGGTATGTTGGTTGGTTGGTGATGGTTAGTTGGTTGGTGATGGTTGGTTGGTGACGGTTGGTGATGGTTGGTTGGTTGGCTGAAGTAAAAGCCTGCACACCCCTCCCACCCTCCAGGTTCAAGGCTGATGACCACTGAATGAGACAAGTAACAGGCAATGCATGCAACTTGAGTCGTAAATATTTGACCAGTCATAATTCCATCACGTCGGAGTGCTAGAAATGTGTTATGAAACATGTTATCAGCTCCAGCATACATCATCACCACCGTTATGCAGAAGCAAACACAGCCTATTGTTTCTGATTTAATAGACAGCTTGCTCTTCATTTTTCAGTTATGAAAGGGATGAGTCAGCATTCTTGAATGTTAAAATGAGTTGGGAGGAACAGAGTCTAACATGAATGAATCACAGAAAATGTCCCTAAGAGAAAAATCTAACATCAACACAGACACATCACCACATTCCCTCACTACTGCTACTAGTGCTACTCAGTCATTAACGATGACATCAACAATGTGCAGGATTAACTTCTATCATTGAAGACAGAAACTGTCGCTCAAGAGAGATTTGTTTTTCTTCTGTCCCTCTCAGAATTAACTCATTCCAATCAATGCTTTCCTGCAAAAGAGAGGAGAGGAGAGGAGAGGAGAGGAGAGGAGAGGAGAGGAGAGGGAGAGGAGAGGAGAGGAGAGGAGAGGAGAGGAGAGGAGAGGGAGAGGAGAGGAGAGGAGAGGAGAGGAGAGGAGAGGAGAGGAGAGGAGAGGAGAGGAGAGGGTTCATCTATAGTTCTGGGAAGACAACTAATTTCTGAGTAGCCTAAGTATATTTTGTGTTTCGATAAGTTGTTGTTGTTCATATAGTCTGTCTAGAGCAACTCTAGTTAAGCGCTGTCCCTTCACCTAGTGGCCTACTTCATCAGTGTTGTTTAAACTGCTGAATGCTCAGTACTTGTGGCTGTGAAGTGTTGAATCATTGACTTGGACTGGTGTCAGTAGGTCAATTTGTGTAGCAGCCACCTGATAATTGGTGTCCTCTCTGAGTATTTACAGAGACCCCCTAGACCCCCAGTCTCATCGACAGTTCTGGACAGTTACGTATTGTCCCTCTACCTAGTGCTATTAGTGTTAGTACTTCAGTCTCCCTACGTTTTCTCAGCGACAGCTGTAAGCGGCGGCCTTGTCAATTGGCGGTGTTGCCACCAAAACAAAGACGGTTCTGCCGAGTAGTTCCTGACGGGTTATTCAAGGAAAGAATGACAGTAATCACTCTCATCACTCTCTCACTTTAGTATCTTACCTAGTTATTTTCAGATGATCTCATTATACTCCTTTGTAGCTTTGTCACCCAAGTGTGTGTTCGTTACTCTCCCTGTAGGCACTCACCCAGGCTATGTCACAACTGGTCATGACTGGGTGTCCCATAGGGTGTCCCATAGGGCGTCCCATATGGCGTCCCATAGGGTGTCCCATAGGGCGTCCCATAGGGTGTCCCATAGGGCGTCCCATAGGGCGTCCCATAGGGTGTCCCATAGGGCGTCCCATAGGGCGTCCCATAGGGTGTCCCATAGGGTGTTCCGTAGGGTGTCCCATAGGGCGTCCCATAGGGTGTCCCATAGGGCGTCCCATAGGGCGTCCTATAGGGTGTCCCATAGGGCGTCCCATAGGGTAGCACACAATTGGCCCAGCGTCGTCCAGGTTGGGGAAGGATTTGGCTGTTTTATTTTTTACTTGGCTCATCTCGCTCCAGCGACTCCTTGTGGCGGGCCGGGCGCCTGCAGCCCGATCTCGGTCGTCAGTTGAACGGTGTTTCCTCCGACACATCGGTGCAGCTGGCTTCCGGGTTAAGAGGGCGGGTGTTAAGGATTGCGGTTTGGCGGGTCATGTGTCAAGGACGCAAGACTCAACCCTCAACCTTCGCCTCTCCCAAGCCCTTTGGTTAGTTTCAGCGATGAGACAAGATCGTAATTGGATATGACACAATTGGGGAGAATTAAAAAAGAAAAAATACTAAAGCAATTGTGGTGTTAATGTTTCACAACAGAAAGAAGAAGAAATGGGATGTGTGGCTGTAAGTGAGCTTTCTGAAGGGGGGGGGGTAGTAGTCAGCATTACATCATTAAAGAGGATATTGTCCCTTCTTTGATTTCCAAAGTCACGTCTTGGTCTTCTCAGTAAGGTGATACCAGACGCTTTAACACAGAGGAAGCCAGATGGCAGTGGGCTGTACTCAGTCAGGACGCTGATTCCTTGGTTCACCCTATCACTGAGTGAATTTGTCATTGAACTACACCTGTCAGTAAATCAATGTTCAATGAGGGTGAGGGCTCTGTGACCCGAGCTCAACCATTTAATAATGACTTGTGTTGGACCAATTAGGTCTGAGCTATTTCAATGTGAAATATCCAACGAGGCCATACAACATAGAAGAATTTCTACCCTCGTCACGCCCTGATCTGTTTCACCTGTCCTTGTGCTTGTCTCCACCCCTCTCCAGGTGTCCTCCATCTTCCCCATTATCTCCTGTGTATTTATACCTGTGTTTTCTGTCTGTCTGTTGCCAGTTTGTCTTATTTGTTCAAGCCTACCAGCGGTTTGTCTCAGCTCGTGTTTTTCCCTAGTCTCCCTTTTTCTTCTCCTCCTGGTTTTTGACCTTTGCCTGTCCTGACCCTGTACCAGAAAGCCTGACCACTGTCTGCCTCTGAGCCTGCCTGCCTGCCGTCCTGTACCTTTGCTCCACCTCTGGATTATCGACCCCTGCCTGCCTTGACCTGTCATTTACCTGCCCCTGTGGTTACAATAAATATTATTACTTCACCCAGTCTGCACTTGGGTCTTACCTTGATTCCTGAACTGGACATGACTGACCCAGCAGACTTGGACCAGCTCCACAACGCCATCTCCTCCCAAGGAGCCACCATTGGTAGAC
This sequence comes from Oncorhynchus tshawytscha, assembly GCF_018296145.1. Classification (NCBI taxonomy): domain Eukaryota; kingdom Metazoa; phylum Chordata; class Actinopteri; order Salmoniformes; family Salmonidae; genus Oncorhynchus; species Oncorhynchus tshawytscha. The sequence goes on along the minus strand of NC_056452.1, from coordinate 26,275,114 downwards.
ACGAGGAGATGCTTTGTGGTCTGATGGAAGGGTTCCAGGCCGAACGTCACAACCTAAAGCATTGGACGCTTTGCGAGAGTAATTCTGTGGGTTGCCTACGAGGCAGCCTACCATGACTGTAACCTCCCAGCCCCTCAGTAACCCAGCTGGTAGCAGGGCTGTCACACCGGTTTCACGGGAACCACGCTTACCTCCCCAAGAGGGCTACAACGGAGATTCCAGAAACGGCCGGGCTTTTCTCTCCCAGTGCTCCGTCGTTTTCGAGCAGCCTTCTTCGTTCCCCTTAGACTGCTCGAAGATAGCGTACATTTTACGCTGATGTCTGGGAGGGCTCTCGTCTGGGCCACAGAGGTGTGGGAGCAACAATATGCCGTCTGCCTCAGTCTGGAGGTATTCGTGGTGGAGGTGAGCGGTTTTGAGGCTCTGGTGTCCGATGTTCGGGAGAGAGACTGCCCGGAAGTTTCTCCAGCTTCAGCAGTGCTCCCTCAGTGTGCCAGACTATTACTCCAGCTTCAGCAGGGCTTCATCAGTGTGGCAGACTATTACTCCAGCTTCAGCAGGGCTCCCTCAGTGTGGCAGACTATTACTCCAACTTCAGCAGGGCTCCCTCAGTGTGGCAGACTATTACTCCAGGTTCAGCAGGGCTCCTCAGTGTGGCAGACTATTACTCCAGCTTCAGCAGGGCTCCCTCAGTGTGGCAGACTATAACTCCAGCTTCAGCAGGGCTCCCTCAGTGTGGCAGACTATTACTCCAGCTTTGGCAGGGCTCCATCAGTGTGGCAGACTATTACTCCAGCTTCAGCAGGGCTCCCTCAGTGTGGCAGACTATTACTCCAGCTTTGGCAGGGCTCCTCAGTGTGGCAGACTATTACTCCAGCTTTGGCAGGGCTCCATCAGTGTGGCAGACTATTACTCCAGCTTCAGCAGGGCTCCCTCAGTGTGGCAGACTATTACTCCAGCTTTGGCAGGGCTCCCTCAGTGTGGCAGACTATTACTCCAGCTTTGGCAGGGCTCCATCAGTGTGGCAGACTATTACTCCAACTTCAGCAGGGCTCCCTCAGTGTGGCAGACTATTACTCCAGCTTTGGCAGGGCTCCATCAGTGTGGCAGACTATTGCTTCAGCAGGGCTCCCTCAGTGTGGCAGACTATTACTCCAGCTTCAGCAGGGCTCCCTCAGTGTGGCAGACTATTACTCCAACTTCAGCAGCGCTCCCTCAGTGTGGCAGACTATTACTCCAGCTTTGGCAGGGCTCCATCAGTGTGGCAGACTATTACTCCAGCTTCAGCAGGGCTCCCTCAGTGTGGCAGACTATTACTCCAGCTTCAGCAGGGCTCCCTCAGTGTGGCAGACTATTACTCCAACTTCAGCAGGGCTCCCTCAGTGTGGCAGACTATTACTCCAGGTTCAGCAGGGCTCCCTCAGTGTGGCAGACTATTACTCCAACTTCAGCAGGGCTCCCTCAGTGTGGCAGACTATTACTCCAGCTTCAGCAGGGCTCCCTCAGTGTGGCAGACTATTACTCCAGCTTCAGCAGGGCTCCCTCAGTGTGGCAGACTATTACTCCAACTTCAGCAGGGCTCCCTCAGTGTGGCAGACTATTACTCCAGGTTCAGCAGGGCTCCCTCAGTGTGGCAGACTATTACTCCAACTTCAGCAGGGCTCCCTCAGTGTGGCAGACTATTACTCCAGCTTCAGCAGGGCTCCCTCAGTGTGGCAGACTATGCGGTGGAGTTCCGCACGCTGGCAGCGGAGGGTACCTGGAACACGGAAGCGCTGTTCGACACGTTCCTGCACGGGTTATTGGCGGGGGTAAAGGATGAGCTTACAGCCCGGGAACTACCGATGGATCTTGACTCACTCATCGCCTTCCAGATCGATGGACAGTTATGGGAGCGTAGGAGGGAGAAGAGGTCTGATTGTGGTCCCAATCGTTCACTCAAGGATCCCACCTAGCATCTGATGAACTCCGGAAGTCCCAAAGAGGATCCAAGCTTACTCGAGTTCCTCCAAGAGCCTCCGAAGACTGCCGAGTTGCCTCTTCCCGAGCCGATGCAGCTCGGCAGGGCTAGGCTGCCTCTAGCCGAACGCATATGCAGACTGAACACCCAGAGTTGTCTGTATTGCAGTACTGTCGGTCATTATGTGTCTACCTGTCCCTTCAAGAGATGAGGCTCATTCGTTGGAGTGAGTACTCTGATGGGTCTTAAAGATAAATGTTCTTTTCCCCTTACTCACCCCCCCTCTCCATGCCACCCTGCTATGGGGCGACCAGTCCAAGTCTCTCCAGGTACTCATCGACTCGGGGGCCGATGTGAGTCTCATGGATGTTACCCCGACGTCCGAGCTGGGCATCCCCACTCGACCCCTCTCCATTCCAATGGGTGTTAGAATGTTGGACGGGCGCTCTATAGGCCGGGTCACCCACAAGACCCACAAGACCTGCTGTTCGTCCTCTGTTGCCCCGTACCATCTGTATCTTTACTGTCACGCCCTGATCTGTTTCACCTGTCCTTGTGCTTGTCTCCAACCCTCTCCAGGTGTCGCCCATCTTCCCCACTTATCCCCTGGGTATTTATACCTGTGTTTTCTGTCTGTCTGTTGCCAGTTCGTCTCATTTGTTAAAGCCTTCCAGCGTTTTGTCTCAGCTCCTGATTTTCACTAGATTATTTTTCTCGTCCTCCTGGTTTTTAACCTTTGCCTGTCCTGACCCTGTACCTTTGCTTCACCTCTTGATTGCCAATCCTCTGCCTGACCTGACCCTGAGCCTGCCTGCCGTCTTGTACCTTGGCCTTAACCTGTCGTTTGCCTGCCCCTGTGGTTACAATACATATTGTGACTTCACCCAGTCTGCACTTGGGTCTAACCTTGAATTAACAGTGCATTTACTTTCGTATGAATCATGCATTGATAGGTTCCAGGCCACAACACAGCACACAGGGATGCAGTGAGTGAGTACAACACACCTATGTGTGGAGGGAACTGGAAACTATGACAGAACATGGGGCCAGCTTGTCCCAGCATATGCACTATTACATATTATAAACTGAGTGGTTTGAGTCCTGAATGCTGATTGGCTGACAGCAGTGGTATATCAGACCGTATACCATGGCTATGACAAAACATGTATTTTTACTGCTCAAATTACATTGGTAATCAGTTTATAATAGCAATAAGGCACCTCAGGGTTTGTGGTATATGGTCAATATATATAGCTTGTCCCAGCGTATGCACTGTTAAATAATGCCCCATGCCAGATGGTTGACCTCAACAGCCCAGACTGCCTGTGGCTCTGCATTCACAGGATGCCAGAACAGCCCCTGGCTGAGAACATATGTCTTTAGCAATGGCTGTCTGGAAAGCCAATGGCTGTCTGTGTTCAGGAGAGCCACACAAATCATGGCTGTCTGGAAAGCCAATGGCTGTCTGTGTTCAGGAGAGCCACAAAAATCATGGCTGTCTGCATAGCCAATGGCTGTCTGTGTTCAGGAGAGCCACACAAATCATGGCTGTCTGCATAGCCAATGGCTGTCTGTGTTCAGGAGAGCCACAACAATCATGGCCGTCTGCATAGCCAATGGCTATCTGTGTTCGGGAGAGCCACAACAATCATGGCTGTCTGTGTTCAGGAGAGCCACAACAATCATGGCTGTCTGAATAGCCAATGGCTGTCTGTGTTCAGGAGAGCCACAACAATCATGGCTGTCTGCATAGCCAATGGCTGTCTGTGTTCAGGAGAGCCACAAAAATCATGGCTGTCTGCATAGCCAATGGCTGTCTGTGTTCAGGAGAGCCACAACAATCATGGCTGTCTGCATAGCCAATGGCTGTCTGTGTTCAGGAGAGCCACAAAAATCATGGCTGTCACTGTCAATGGCTGTCTGTGTTCAGGAGAGCCACAACAATCATGGCTGTCACTGTCAATGGCTGTCTGTGTTCAGGAGAGCCACAACAATCATGGTTGTCACTGTCAATGGCTGTCTGTGTTCAGGAGAGCCACAACAATCATGGCTGTCACTGTCAATGGCTGTCTGTGTTCAGGAGAGCCACAACAATCATGGCTGTCACTGTCAATGGCTGTCTGTGTTCAGGAGAGCCACAACAATCATGGTTGTCACTGTCAATGGCTGTCTGTGTTCAGGAGAGCCACAACAATCATGGTTGTCACTGTCAATGGCTGTCTGTGTTCAGGAGAGCCACAACAATCATGGCTGTCTGCATAGCCAATGGCTGTCTGTGTTCAGGAGAGCCACAACAATCATGGCTGTCACTGTCAATGGCTGGCTGTTTTCTGTAGAGCCATAGAGGCTCTAGTGGCCAAAAGGTCATTTTAGCATGTGCAGCGCCATCAATGGCTTCCACCATGCTGCCACCATTTTAAAGTAGTCAAAGTAGTCAACAGGGTGGGGATTCCTATGGGTTGTAGTCTCAATGGTACTGCCCATGCTGTCAGTCCTCTATCTACCTCTATAGTAGAGCCCCAGCAATCATGGCCCCCATCATATTTTGAATACAGTAACTATTCCATTCAGATTTTCTTTGACACGTTGCTTACTCCATAAACCTGGAACCTAGTAGAAAGTCCCCTGAGTCATTCAAATCATGAAGAGAGTTGCCGTAAACTCAAGCATTTCAAAACAAGCCATTGTCATTGTTGCTAAAAAAAATAAAGAAAGTCACCAAACCTTCGATAAGGATGACTAGTCCCTGTAGACCTACCAGTCAAAACAAACATGTTCACTATAAGAGCAGAGGTCCATACTATGTGTGGCATGACAGACACATCCCTGTGAAGGTTTACAGCCGTGTTTTCTCACACCCAAAAACACAAGCAGCATCTCTTTATTGCCACTGGTTCCTTGCCTGGAAAACCAGCAATAATTTGTAAGGCGTTAAACCATATGTGAACCGACCGGCTCCAATCAGTCCTATGAGGCAAAAAAATATATATATATTTTTATTTTTTACATTGGATAAAAGTAGAGAGTCAGAGCTACAAAATGGTACATCAACACTGCATTTGAGGAAACAATGGGAAAGTAATTCTGCTTTTTAAAGTTGAACAACTTGTAAACTCACTTTTGAGAAAACGGCTTTTGAATGTTTTGGTACTACTATTGGAGAATCCTTCCTTGTCTACACCCATTCAGCATTGTTTCCTTTTCATCTGTGTTGTAATAGGCTAAGACTTCAGGAAGAGAGAGAAAGTGGCTTTCAAACCAAACGGTAAAGGACTAGTTCGCTCCACTTTCAAAAGTTTGTCAGAAATTTAAAGTTTGTTAAAAGTGGTTAAGCTTCGACCAGTGAATGGGAAGTCTTGGCACCATCTAATTCAGTTATCCACTTCGGAGACAGTCTCTATCAAATATATCTCTACTCCTTACCAGTGATGTTATTACATGGGTTCCTGAGTGGCGCGGTGATCTGCGTCTCAGTGCTAGAGGCATCACTACAGACCCTGGTTCAGCGGTTCGAAGGCACTGCGTCTCAGTGCTAGAGGCATCACTACAGACCCTGGTTCAGCGGTTCGAATGCACTGCGTCTCAGTACTAGCGGCATCACTACAGACCCTGGTTCAGCGGTTCGAAGGCACTGCGTCTCAGTACTAGCGGCATCACTACAGACCTTGGTTCAGCGGTTCGAAGGCACTGCGTCTCAGTACTAGCGGCATCACTACAGACCCTGGTTCAGCGGTTCGAAGGCACTGCGTCTCAGTACTAGCGGCATCACTACAGACCCTGGTTCACGAAGGCACTGCGTCTCAGTGCTAGAGGCATCACTACAGACCCTGGTTCAGTGGTTCGAAGGCACTGCGTCTCAGTACTAGCGGCATCACTACAGACCCTGGTTCAGCGGTTCGAAGGCACTGCGTCTCAGTACTAGCGGCATCACTCAGACCCTGGTTCACAGACCCTGGCATCACTACAGACCCTGGTTCAGCGGTTCGAAGGCACTGCGTCTCAGTACTAGCGGCATCACTACAGACCCTGGTTCAGCGGTTCGAAGGCACTGCGTCTCAGTGCTAGCGGCATCACTACAGACCCTGGTTCAGCGGTTCGAAGGCACTGCGTCTCAGTGCTAGAGGCATCACTACAGACCCTGGTTCAGCGGTTCGAAGGCACTGCGTCTCAGTGCTAGCGGCATCACTACAGACCCTGGTTCAGCGGTTCGAAGGCACTGCGTCTCAGTGCTAGAGGCATCACTACAGACCCTGGTTCAGCGGTTCGAAGGCACTGCGTCTCAGTGCTAGAGGCATCACTACAGACCCTGGTTGGTTCGAAGGCACTGGTCTCAGTGCTAGAGGCATCACTACAGACCCTGGTTCAGCGGTTCGAAGGCACTGCGTCTCAGTGCTAGAGGCATCACTACAG